>NW_009215942.1:17500-43078 GCF_000690835.1 Fulmarus glacialis | reverse complement strand
GGGGGGGGGGAGACTTTCTGCATTTATTCTTTCTGTTGATCAATATTCCATCCTCTCCACATCACAATTCCATAAGGAGAAGAGTCAGAACTTGAGAGTTAAAAAGAAAACAAGAGGAAATACTAGGAAAAGCCTTCTGGGAAAACATTACAGGGAATAAAGTGTTTTCATCAGCATGAACATAAACTGAAACTGCTGGGCAGTTTCACAGCGAATAGCCCAGAAGTAGAGTTTCCACGCGCCAGTGATGCGTACAGTCACAGTGGCAACTGAAATCAAGTAACCACCATTGCTTCCCCTATAAAATACACCCGGTGCTGTCCTATATTTGCAGTGCATATGGGGAAATTAATTCTACACAGACATTTCTGTTAGATCCTTGAAAGAAGGTTTCTGCTATGAAGACAGTGTGGGTTGGGACACAATTTAAGCACAACGATGACCTATGCAAAAGTGATACTACAATGAAGCAGCTACTAAATACCACTGCACTAAGGAGCTGCAACTATGTAACACAGGGTGTACAAATGAGTGCCTCACCCTGACTCATAAACTGCCTCATACGTTATTTGCTTCTTCTACCATTAGGGATAACCTAGGAAATACATAATGCCACAAACAACTGCCACAACTGTAAACAAATGTCATGCTTTTGTATCTCTGCTATCCATGATTAAAATCCTAGAGAAATACTAGACAACACTTGATTAGGCATGGCATAGTGACACCAAAAAACCCAAACAAAAACAAAAAAAACCCACATCTTTTAGTGGTCTGAAATCTGATTTTGGGCATCTAAAAACTTTTCAATTCTGAAATGATATTCTACATTTTCAGATCAACTGCTTTGAAACGGATAAGTCATGGGAGAGGTAGAAGGGCAGCATTCAAAAGACCAAAGCAAGTTTATACCACTGAGCACTGCTCTGAGTATTTACCCGAGATTTAAAGAGTTCCTGGGTCTTTTGCTGGCTCTGTGCAAAGAGGTGCATTTCATGCCAGCAGGGAACTGTGCATTCACTTACCAAACTGGCACTTTGTGTTCAGTAGGTCAGTTTTGAAGACGAATTACTGAGCATCTTTGCCCTCACTTCACGTACAACAGTATGAATTAGCACAAAATATTTATTGCCCCCATGTTCATGGATTAATTTATGCCCCACACTGATGACATTTCTCTGGGCCATGCTGAGTGGAGACAAAAGGTATCCGTAAGTTTAACATTCTATTTTGAGCCCGTCACCCTGAGTTCTGCTGGTGGCCAGTGGAAAGCAGTGAGCACTTCAAAGGACTCAGTTCATCTAGCCCTGAGCTGACAGGTCAGATGAAATCTCTTCCCAAAGTTTTTCTTACTTATTATAAAAGGAGGACTAGTTCAGGGGAGTAGGGTAGATGCAACAAAAAGAAAAACAAACTAATAAAAAAAGTCACACCACACTATGCTGTAGATGCCGAAGGTGAATGAAATGAATAAATGAATCCTTATCAAATGTCTTACCACACACAGCACGATTAGTGCAACTTGACTTTTTCTCTAAGTACATATGCAGTCCTTTCCACCCCTTTTCATCATGCACGTATTTACTCACTACTGTTAGTGGCACAAGAGCCATCTCAGAAGGGCAGATAAGTAAAACTACCACATACATAGCCCAGGCCCCAACTTACGCTGAGAGGCAGTTGCAAAATCCTTCACTGGCTTTTTATTGTCTCAATATCAAGCATGGGCTGGAAACGAAGAGCATTGTATTTGCATGTGGTGCCCAGCTGAGCACCATTTGTCCTGTGTGAGGACACCAGAGATTTGGATGGATGAAATAAAAGATATAGCTACGGTATTGAGAATTTGTATATATTACACAAAACCTGGCATATATGAAGTACACATCTTTTCAAGTAGCTGTTTACAAACAGTTTGCAAGCCAATTATTACACCTAAATAAAATTTGTAGACATGTCCAGGTAACAAATGCATCTGAGGATTTGGGATTCTGTTCACAGACCCCAACATAAAAAGGCAAAGAAAAAGAAAAAAAAAAGAAAGAGTAAAACAATTTCTTGGCATGGATTAACCATTCAACTCTAATTGTTATTATTACAAATGACCACTATTAATCTACATGCTTTCTAATTTGCACCCAAAATGGCTGCCTTTCAACCACTTCCGATCCAAGACTGAGCAGAAGCAATGCTGTAGTAAGATCTCGTATCACTTAATGTCTCATGTTACAACTTCCTTACATTTAGCAGCTATACAGCAATAGTCAGTAGTACATAAGGTATTATGAATAATGAATAACTTACTACATTATAATTGCCAAAATAAATGTATAAAGCACAATCTCTGTTCCAGTGTCCTCGCTTTTAAAGAGTGTGTTCTCTTACTAGAGGGAGAAATGAAGACAAGTGTTTGCGAAAGATGCAACAGCAGGAGTATTGGGAAGAAAGAGGGGAATGACAAAAAACATAAATGTATACACAGGTTTAATTACACAAGTGAGAAGAACAACAAAACGGTGAGTCCAAATGTGAATCTGATGGGGAAGGAAAGGAAAAGTTCAGATACTTTGACAGTGTGCAAAGTGATAAAGGTTTGCAAAGCAATTTACAGTGCCCAGAGAGGGGAAACTGTGGCCAGAAGGACCTCCCTGCATTGCAACTGGGCAAGTGGATATTCTCTGATTGAAGCGCTATTCTGAGAACTTCACATTAAAAGACTAAAGACCACCACAAGGCCATCTCCAAATACCTCTCAGGTTACTGTTAAGACAGAACGATGGTTCAGACCACTTAGTAAAACGGTTTTAGGTATAAACAGTAAAATCTTCCACTTTGTTTCTAGGTAAAATTCAGAAATAATGAAACTTGCCCTTGGGCTGAAATCACCTCTCACCGTTTGCACTCTCCACAGGCAGAAGGGCACTTTCATTTACAGCATCTAAAGGCAGAGACCGGAGATAGGGTTTTAAATCCACGTCAAAATCCACTGAATGGAGCATATCCTGCAGCTGTGAACCACTTGTGACAAACAGAGGTGGCGCCCCTCCCTAATTAATTTGTCTGTGCTGTTCTTACTAATTTCAGTCAGTATCTAGACAGGAAGGGAAGGGTGCAGACTGGAGAGGAGAGCCAGGCCTGCCCATACCTACTGCAGCATGGAGAAAAAGGAGGAAATAAGAAAGGCAGGAGCAACCATAGTGCTATGTAGGACCTCAACAGTTACTGCCACTCACAGCCCCGGGGCGCTCCCTTGCCAGGAGCTGCTGCTCTCAGTGGGTTTCCAAAGCTGCTCGCCAATTCCTGGAGCCAGACATGCTGCACCACTCGTTCAGGAGTGAAGCAGCCTCTTTGTAATACCTGGGGCCACATCTGCTCTGCAGAAGCAAGGATCAGAGTGGAAAACCACAACACTTACTTAGAAAAAAATCTTAACTTCCATCAGTCCTTTAGGCCTTGAGATCCCAATTGATTTATTGGATCTCAGAATATATTTTTTTTTTCCTTCCATGAAGGACAAAGTATAAATGCAACTGGGACTGGAGCACATGCCGATGTGTTTGTGGAAGAGCAGAGAGGATTGATTCTGCTTTAACTAAGTTCCATCTCTCTCTCTGCCTCTCAGGTTTTTAATGCAGTTGCTGCTCTGGGTGCCTGCTCCACACATTAGGAATTACAACAGAAATACAGAACATTGCCCATGAACAGGCCTACTTAACCCCCATAAAAACAATATTCTGTATACTATGTTTGCATCATAGATATATATTATGAATATAAATAAAACACACCATTTCCTATTAATGGGATTTAGGGTTGGGGCTTTTTAACTTAAGTCTCATGGTTTCCTTTTGAAACTTCTGCATATATTTTCTATTTTTGAGGGGGGTTATAAATCCTGTTTTAATGTTTTGCTGTTTATGCAAATTTCCAAATATAAAGGCATATGGTGGCAAAGTGGCACTAACTATCTGCTTTTCAGCACACATTCCTCTGCTATTACAAGAAAAGAAGGCCTAATGGAAAAGGAGAAAAAAAAAAAGGAAAAAAAGCAGTGTACAAACTGACACTCTGCATTAGCATAGCACTGGTTCAGATTTCTTAGCTTTATTCTTGAACTCTGATTCACTAATAGCTCTACTGGCTCCTGCAGGGCAACCGTGGATGCTCCTTCATGTCATAAGGTAGAGTGGGTGCTCATGTTTGTAATTATAGTTTTAAACTAGCAGAGAAAAGGAGAAAAATAAAGGAGAACTTTTTAGAGTCAGAGGTTCCCCGCTCACACTGGTAGCCTCACTGCGTGGGTTTCATGTATCCAGTTTGCATTTTGCCTGATAACGTAGAAGGCACATCATGCTATTCTAAAACAGCAGGATTATTTTCTCCATTCTAATTGATGAACAGCTGTGCTGTAATAGACTACAAAGCACAGCATCACTGATCTCTCCTCAGGCCACCCTAGGAACTGAACACTCCACAGGGAACCAGAAAAGAATGAAAGCTAAAAAAAAAAAAAGAAGAAAAGAGAAAAAAGAAAAAAAAGAAGAAGAGACACCAAACATTTCAAAACATCCTTCTCTGGATTACTATTATTATTTGGCATCCCATTCAGCAATAATTAGCTCCAATTTTCCCCACAGTAGCTCTGGTGTATGACATGACCCTAAACCAGTCATACTTTATAAAAGCTAAATATCAGCATTTTTGAAAGTGAAATGTTGGAGTTCATAATTGTTTGTCACTGCACACCAGTGTTCACAACATTCAAGTCACTGCTGGGATCACATGTTCCGTAGAACTGTTCTTTGTCCTGAGAAGCCCACATTAGCCATTCGTTAATCTGCTGGAATTCATTATTCCTTCATTCTACTTTATCAAAGTTATTATTATTATTATTACATGTCTCACTATGGAATTGCAGCTCATGTCAATTTTTGCCTTGTCTATTTTACCGTGCTACCACAGTATACTAAAATAAACTGATCTAAAACCTTATCCAACTCAGGCTGGAGTCTGATTTGGATTTCGAGTCAAAGGTTAAATGAGGGTGAGAGTCAGGTTCAGGCTCACTGCAACTGCATCTTGCAGTGCCTTCTTGAAAGATTTTGATCCCAAAGTTTGGAACCCTGCAGGATCACTGGAAATACTTGTGGGTTTTTGGGTGGGTGGAGACTTCATAAACTCAGCAGTGTTCTTCAACTTTCCGTTTTCTTGTGCTTCTAGAAATGTCTGCTCCACTTGCCTTCAAAATGAAATAGGAGAGAGTCTCCTTTATATTTTGGAGACAATCTAGAAGCAAGCAGGAAGAATCAGCCTGATATCTAAAAGATAGATATGCTTCCCTTCCTTTTCCTCACCAGATTCAGTGGGGGAAGGTAAGACTCATAAACCTCATTTAAGACCCTTTCTGCCTTTCCTGTGTTTTCTGTGGGCATGAAAGTGTAAGGAATAGTTAAATGATGCTTCTTGTTATATCAGTGAACCAGCTGCAAACACACAGACTCAATTCAATCAAAATTAGTGACAAGAAAGCAATCTTCCCATTCTGCTCAGCAACGGAAAGGTTTTGTTCTTTTTATTTTGTGTTATTGGAAGTGACTTGCTGCATCTTTCCTATAGGTAAGCTGTGTGCTTATGTGTTCTTTTGTATAGATAAGTACTATCCTGTAAAATGAACACAATAAGACTTCTGTTTACCTTAATGCTATTTAAAAAAAAAAAAAAAAAATCTCACAGATATAAGAAATCAATAACCATCCACAACAATTTACCAAGGATTCAATCTGAGTAGAAAAATTCAAATTGTATTGATTTTTTTACGGGGAAAAAAAGCCAGTTGACAATAAACTTCAACTAACAAAATGCCATGTGTACACAACTGGAAGAGACTCAGAAAGCCAGTTATTTAAAAACTGAGCTGCCAATTAAGACAGGTAAGACAGGTTTGACTACAAAATCAGGCCCTGGACACTGGCACATTACTTAGTTTCCATGCCTCAGTTTCTCCATTAATAACAGGAAGGTGATAATGCTTATTTTGTGGGGACAGCAAAACTGTGAAGAATTTTTAAACTTACATCCCAGAGAGAAGTTTCATTTAGTGCAGCATGCCACCACCCATAAGCTCTCATGGTCAGAAAAATTGTGTAAAAAATATGCTCACCAGGACAAATGGGTAGCCATGCTCATTTGGGGTGTAATTTAAGGTGTTGATTTTAACTTACCAAGGCCTTTGAAGACTGACTATTCAAAAAGCCACCCTTCTTCTCACTTTTCTAACTGCTAAGTTCTGCTAAAGGGCACAAGGTAAAAGCCCCCAGACTTAAAGGTCAGTTGTCTGCCAAATGAGAATCACCAGTGAAGAGATTGCTCACAGCTCCACTTGTCTGAAGGGCCTCAGGCCTCCAAGCAGGCTAAAAGATGCATTAGGTTTTTATAAGATCATGAGTTATAACAGATTGAACGTTTGGAGTTGGGGTTTTTTTTTGGTTGGTTTTGTGTTTTTAATGGCAGCTTGCAAATTTGGTCGAGATTATTAGCAGACCTGTGGTCAGCTTGTTAATTGTTTTTATTTGCATTGTTAATTTAAAGTGATTTGTTCTTGCTCACAGTATAATGTGATAAGCACATTTTAAAAATAATTTGAGAGGAGTAAAAATAAAATGTGTGTCCTATGAAAGCAGAGCAAAGCACAAGACATTTCCCACATTTACTCTTTCAGTTTTCTCTTCAGCTTCATTTCTATTTATTCAGCCCATTTCTCATTCCATCTGCATGAGGAGTTCAAAATAAACTCTGGACACACCTTAGTGGGTCAAAAAATCTTTCCTTTTCAGCAAAGACACAAAGGAGCCTCTGAAGACCTGATAGCCCATACAAAATTTTTGTATTGCCTGATCAAATATGCAATGCCTGGAGCACAGAGATCTGGTGGAGGATGGTAATGCAGGAATCCGTTTCCTAGGTCTGGGCTCTTCGTGGGAAAACTTCCACACCAGTTATGTCAAGTGGTGGTAGTGGGCTGGGTTGGACTTGACAGCTAGGGAAAAAAGCACACTCGTCCAGGAAGCATCAACAAAAGGACCACAATAATGTGGTCAAGTGACAGCAGCTGGCTGTCAAAAAGCAGAAATGATAACCCAAGAAGATCTGGGTGAAATATAGGAGTGGGCTAATCTTGACCTCCTAGCAAGACTGTTATTTAACCTGGCTGAGGGGTGTCAATGGGATAGATCAGAATAGGAGACTGTGGTCCAGAGCAAATCTGGTCAGATTTTGCCATTGGCTATTCCTTCATCATCTGTAGAAGAAGCATTCCTGAGTGTTTGCTAGAAATTGTAAACCAAGGAGAGATTCATACACACTCTTCATTATAGCAGTTTGATCAAATTTGTGAATGAGGTAGCAAAACTGGGTTTGTTCTGTTTCATAGGTTTCCAGTAAGGGCTTCAGGGGACTCCAACCTGCCGGCCCACAGCTAGTAAACAGAGACTGTGGCATCTGCCAGGCCACACATAGATTTGGTGGTTTCCCTTAATTTCATTTTAAAATTTAATCAGATATGGTTTACTCCCAAATACAAAGAAGCCATTTTTCAAGTTCCCCCAACCTCCCACATGTCTTGACTGAATAGGGAAGGATTGAAGACAAACACTTGCTTTTAAATTTCTAGAGTCAGAAGCCAAAACAAAGTTTTGAATACAGACAATTCACCTGATTATTTTCAAAGGGACCCCTGAGGTAGGAGTCATGTCCACAAGTGTATTGAGAATCCAGCCTTTTTTATGGGTTCGTGCTACCATTTTGCGCTGGAGTCAGAATGAAAAAAGTGGGTTTCTTTAAAATAGCCCATCTATAACTCCACATTTCTACTAAATTTCTGAATAAAGCACATATACTTCCTTAGAAAAGCCCTGCACACAAGAGAAAAAGAAAAAGGGAGAGATTTCTCAGAGAAGTGAGCCGACTCATGTCCTTGTAGTTATGTCCAATATTTTGACAGTGGTGTAGTAATTAACCTTGCAAGAGTACTGCACTCTACTCAGTATCACTGCATTTCTGCTGTGACCACTATGAAGTGCTTTTTTGTGAAAGGAAAGAATGAATCTAAGTGGAAAAATTACTGGAACGAGAGAGGAGCTCTAATGGCAACCTTGGCATCCTGCAATTTCACACATTAAAATATATTTTAAAAAAAAAAAAAAACTACTACAGCGCTTGTTGTATAAGGCTAAGCTTTCTACTCTTCAAACTATTAATAAGGGCTTCCCATTGAGAAGACAAATACATGCTTGATGCATTTTTAATCCTGTGCCAATACATTTGACTAAAGCTGTTTGCTGTTTCAATGACAGGATTTAACTTGCCCTTCTGTATTCAACATTTCTGATTATTAATGACATTTAGAAAACACAGACAGAGGCTGTAAAAGTTATATCCTGGTTAATGTTTTAAAAAATAAAAAGATTAGCAATAAAGGGCCAAATCCTCATTACACAGTAAATTTAATCATTTAATAAAATAAATTTTAATCATTTAGTGGGTGCAATGGAATCAATACAATAGCAAGGAAAAATATTATCTTGTCCACTGTTAGAGATCCCTGGTGCCAACTGAAGGAAAAAAATTGCAGCCTTCTCAGATCATACATAAATGCTATATAGATAGTCTGTATATGTACAAGTCCAGTAGCCTTTTCAAGAAAATATATTCCAAGATCCCTCTTGGTCAGAAAGCATTCTTGTCTGTAATTTCTACTGTAAATACATCCCACGCTTAAATGAAATCAGAAATGAGTCACAGGCCATTGCTGAAATGTAAACTACTTTTTTCTTTCTGAAGATCTCCAAAGTTCCAAGCAGTTTCTCTCCTAAATTTGCCAGGAACATTTCTTTGAAGAAAAATAAAATGGCATTGGTATCAGTAGTGAGAAGACCAATATAGGGATCACATTGAGTTAATTTTTTACTGCAAGAAACGGAAAAAGAACTCCCCTTTCCCACAGACTTATTATTATTTTGTTATTTAAGTGATAATGTAAACCTAAGGTTAAAACGAAATTACATATACTGACGAACTCCTAGTGACCTCCATTGTGCTGTTCCATTACACATATAGTAATAATACACTAACAAAATACACACACTTATGGTACTGTCAGACACCAATGCAAATCAAACAGCACAGGAGGCACATTACTTTTGTTTTAACCATTAAAGGCTCTAAGAAACACAATATGACAGCCAGAAGAAAGCAGCCGTGGATTTTCTAAAGGTACCCAGGAGTGGCACTGATTTGAGTTTTCTTTGGTATCCTTTTTAAAAGGCCTTTAGCTGTGCCAATATAATACATTCAAATCCTGACCTTTTTCCACACAATGAAGATACTCTGTATATCTTACCATATAACACAGGGAATCAATACTGTATTTCACTAAATGCGAGTTTATTTTACCTAGGGAAGAAAATTACTGCTCTTAATACTAGAATTCTTTTTTTTCCTTCTCCAAGTCAGTGAGTTTCAGGTTTGCCAAACCCTATCACTGTTTAAAAAAGTGTTTGAGAGATTTTAATAGCTAATAATAGGAGGAAACATAAAAGGACAAATCCAATTTAAGTGAAAGGGTTCCTGTGTAAGCATTACTTGTCAGTCTTTGGTCGTACTGTATAGGGACCAGCTACAGAGCAGTGGCAGCAAAGAAATATAAAGTCCAGATTTAATTCTGATACAGAGAAATACAATTTCAAAACCGGACGTCTTATCATAGGCATGTCCCATTGGAGAACTCATTTCCCTAGCAAAAGGCTGTCACTGCCATTATGTTGTACAAGGAACCAATTTACTACTACAGCTAAACAGGGTTACTGGTGCTGTTGGAACTTAAGCATTTGAAGTTATCGCTAGAAAAAAAATAGCATTTCAAATGTCAGTGAAATGGGAAGGTATAATTGAAAAGTATCAATCAGAGAAGCAAAAGGGTTTAGAAGGCTAAGACTGCAGTTTTAGTACTGCCTTTTCCCCCTACTTCCTCTTTTTATTTCTTTAAGCTTCTTTCTCTATTTCCTTTTCCCTTTCACATGCAACTTCAGATTTAGTTCTGTAAAATAAAAGATTTTGGCTTGATACTTGTCCTGTGTCAGACATGAAATAAATTTTTATATTTTTCTTCTATAGTCTAGTGACCATAGTTTCACTACACAAAACTCTCATCTCATCCTGCATCCAAAGCTGCCAGTCTGGAAGATATCTAAATGAATGAAACAAAGCCGATTTGAATTTTGGTTGGTTTGTCTGGCTTACCCCCCCTCCACCCCTTTCTAAAACAAGTCTCATCTACGCACTCACTTGAACCTCCATTCTTTAGTGGAAGCTTCTCACCCATCCTAGGCTGATCCTACAGAGAATTAGAAAGTGAACAAACCTTTGAGCTTTCGGGGCTTGAAAAGTATAGAGAAATGGCCTATAAAATAAATTGAATTAATTTTGTTTCAGAATATCCTGTTCATGCCACTACTGCTAACTTCATGATGTCTCCCACACATAACAGGAGTGGACCTTTTTGAACGGCTTCATGGTTACCTGCTCCATTTTGTTGTATTTTATACTGAATCAATGTGCGGCAATATTAGGAGCATGTTGAGCTAATCTCAGAATCAGAAGGCTGGATTTACACAATCTGCATCTCATATGCAGAATATCAAGCTTTCTTTCATTCTTTCTTTCCTTTGCTGTGCATAGCGGATCTAGGGGCCTTGAAAAAATAGCTTTCAGTCAAAAAGTAATTAGTAAGGCAGAGTTAGTGTATAGCCATGCTAAAACTTGCTCATTTTACCCCTGAAATAGGTTGTCAAACTGCATGTAGTAATTTATCCATTTAGCCCAACATTACTGCCCAAGTCCCAGGGACATCGGTTGCTCTGAAATACCAGCTCTGCTTACTGGCATTGATACACAAAGAGAATTTATCCGTTGCTTGCTACAACTCTGTGAAACCAAAACTACACAAGAAATTCCAGTTCAGAGTACTGGCCCTTCTTCACATTTTGAACAAGCTTTCACCTGCTTGAAAGAGGTAAAAAGGTGATGTTAGAAAGTTGTGCTATGGTAGTGTACTGTATTGTGAGCATATCTATTTACAGAAAAAAGAACTTCAGCCCCCTGATTCAGGGGGGAGATGAGATCTGTGAAAAGAGTCAAGCTGGAGATTTGTGATGATGAGGACCAGAGCCCCCATATATGGCATCCTCCTCTTTCCACAAAAGAATTCCTATGTTAAGAAAAAACATGTACTCTGCATTTCTAACAGAGTTAGCTTTTTTATTTAAAAAAAAAAAAATCAGAACAGTGTACAGGAATTATTTTTTTTTTAAAGTTGGGGAGTTTCAGAAAGTTCATAGTTAGGAATGGACCCAGTTGGTAGAAACAGAAATTTTCATCTTAGGGGTGTTCAGGATCCGGTTGGAAAGAAGCTGAGAGTTTGAGCTGAGGCTAGAAGAAAGGCACTCTGAAGAGAAAGTTGCATGTCTTCTTTAGAGTTTATTTAAACTTCTCTTATTTCAGAAATAATTTTACCTCACACAGAAGAGCCTTTATCCACATTAGAGTGCAGATATATTCCTCCTCCACCACCTTTTTCATGAATTTCAAATTCAAATAACTTAATGGCTAACAGCCTGCAATTGTTCTTTATATTAATAGAAATACATGGTCTCTTTTGAAGTTCAGGTAGTAATTCAGTTCTTAAAATTCTTCTGCTGTTTATAAATGATTTGAGCAGGGATGTCATAGCTTTTGATGCATCATTATAACCCATGTTCAGCTACATTCTCTTATTCAACTGGAAGCAACTTTTATATGCTTAGGAATCAAATTAAATGTTGTGCTAATTTGAACTACTGAGTTGTCAATTTCATTTGTATTGGAGCATAGGGTCAGGGTATTAATTACATCATGTGTCCACCTCAAGAAATTAGTGAGACTGATTGTGAGAAAACAGCTTTTTGACTTAAAAACATTTAGGGCAAATTTCTTAAGTGCTAGAAAGTATGAGGCTTTAAAGATAATCCCTAGCTCTTCAACACTCTCCAAATTTCAGTTCATTAAAACAGCTGCAATAAATCAGTAGTGTGGCAAATTTTAGTAGGAAAAAAAAGCAAACCAGAAATCCAAATAAAATTTCAAATAATTAAAAAATATTAGATAGAGGGAAAGTACTTTTGCAATGAGATGCAGTTCTGCAAATCACTTGTTGATAGACTACTGACATAAAAGCTCTCTTCTGCTACAGATGTAGGTGATGTACTACCATATCCTAGAGTGCCTTGATTCTCCCACTGCAGTAATAAGGTAAGTCAAAGTGACTTAACTGAAATGAGTTTCTCTTGTTAGAACTAAAGGGGAAGAGGGATTGCTTATTTCATCAGCTAATATCGGGGAAAACTGCAATTTCTACTTGGGCTGAGTGTGAGAATTTCTTAACTCTCATTATGTTTCATGAGGATGAAGAACTATGGGTTGTTCAGATGCTCCTGCCCACAACCATCTCAGTCATGCAGGCAATGAGGGGCAGCTACCCCATGTCACTGCATCTTACAAACAAGGCTTACAAAGATGAGCCAAAACCTGATTCTATTTTTCAGAACAGTTTACAAGAACACCAAAGAATAAAATACGGTCACCAGGAAGGTATTAATAAAGAGACAAAAATAGAGGGAGATGAACTAGGCTGTTCACTGACAATTTGCAAACAAAAAGAGGAGCTAATTTACAAACAGTCATTTTAAACAGTCCATCCAACTCTGAGCTCAGAATAGTGATATTTCTTAAATACAGTGTGCAGCCACTTGGTGAGGCAAAGCCTGTGTTTCTCTGATGATACCATTGTGGGTGGGGGGCAGGGGGAGATAGGATAACAATAATACTTAAAGAATGTTTCTTTCCCTTTAAAGAAGAGAAAAGGTCTCCAGTAAAGCAATATCTCTTCATCTTATCAGTTCTCTAGCCATTTCTTGTCACCAGATGAATACTGGAGACTCTACTCCAAAAGACAAAAAAGAAATATGCATGCTTTAAATACAATAACTCATTAAAAAAAAAAAAAGAAAAGAGATGCCTAGATTTTTTTTTTTTTCTGGGATAAAAGGAACCAACTAGTTTTTAAATCAAAACTGGAAGAGAGGGAAATTAAGAAAAAAAAGCCAGAGGGAAAAACCAACAGGATTAATATTGATGCAGCTATGGCAAAAGCAAACAGACAGGCAGGAACAAGATTGCATCCAACCTCCAAAACACATGTAAAGTTGGAGCTAAAATGTCATATGCATATGCAATTTATATGCAAAAATCTTTTACATAAAGCTACTAACTGCCAAGTCTTCTTTCACAACTTTTCCAAGGCTTGCAGTAACTCTGGGATTTTATATTCTCCCTCCGTCACCTCACCGAAGGCACGACTGTCTGTGAAGAACACGGAAACTTTCTTAAGGCCATGGTATTAAATTCTTCCTTACATTGCTGTAGCAGGAAGACCTATTTTTTCCTTGTGTTCAAGCAACTTCCCTGGCAGTTATTGCCTGCAACAGACTGTAGGGAAGTTGCCAACATTTAGAAGCTCTGATGATGTGAGCCAACCTTAGACTAATAATTTTTTTATCTCAATATAAGTGGAAGAATTACATAAAAATAGACAATTTTTAACAGTATGGTATTCTGTTATGAGAGAAGGCTAAATAACACGGGTGCCATATGAACATCTTTCTCCTATCTACAGCACCTAACTTTAGCATAGTCCATATGTCTATTTGTCTGATAGCTGAACTTTTTGAAATAACATGAGGTTACAAAAGAGAGTTCTAAAGCTCAGCACCTCCAAACCTTTCAAGGTGAAACACCTATCAGTCGTAAACATTTTTTTGCATAACCTTCAAAATCAAAACCAATTAGCGAGTGCACTGGAAGAGTACGTGGGAAACCTAAACACATTTTTAAGAGTCCAGAAATCAGGATGAATACTGTAGTCAGGCATTTACTACTGTCTTGTGCTTCTACCTTGATATATGCAAAGAGCTTCTGCCATTATCTCTTAAGAACCTGCAGGACGACTGTGTAGGTTGGAGAAACAAGCCCCTTGAAACCTCAACGTGCACACATGAGTCAGTGGCCAGCACTAGGGATGGTGTATGGAGGAATTGGAAACAATTATGTAGTTTCCAAGTTATTTTAAACTCAGTCAGAGCAGTTCCCTTCAGACGGGAAAGATGGGCAAACCACCAGAAGGAGACAAGCAGACAATGGTTTTACAAACATTTTGCTTTCACTTCTTGTCTCTGTGGCTATTGTACATTGTCAGACTGTTTAGTGAGCGCACATGAGCGTTTCCAGACCAGAGGCTCTGACATCTCTGCTCCAGCAAACAGTTTAAATGTTGGCTTTAAATTCCTTAACAGATTCCAGGCCATCATCTTTTTTAATTAAATGCAAAAAAACTATGTTAATGCAACGTTAATGTTGAGATTGTCATTGGACAGATGTCAAGAAATTCAAAGTTATGGTTCCCACAGCAACCATAATTTAGCGACCCCCTCCCCCACTTCCACAACCACCCTCCTGAAACATAATTATACAACAGGCACCAAAGTAAGGGGAAGCTGTGAGAGGCAGAAATTGTGTGTGGGACCTCTTGGAGCCGCTGCAGATGGGGTGGACTTTGCCTCAGTCCTCTTTCTGGAGGAGAAAGTACTGCTAGTGGCAGCACTGGAACAGAATGGCCCCTGCCTAAAGAGAAGCACAGACTGACACTGACTACGCTTTTGTGTTGCAGGGGTAAACTGGGAACAGATTTCACGCCCTTCGGTGGCGTATCCACCAGCATAGCCTGACCTAGCACAAACCAGCTGTACAGTGTAGTTACAGAAATTACCTCTGTAGTCCATGTGTCAGTATTAAGCCAAATGCTGAAAGGAACCAGCTCACACCACAGCACAGCCATAAATGCAGACGTGTCTCCATAGCCACCACAGTCAATATCGCACAACAGAACTATCCTTTATTCATCCCAGGATGTAGTGCATTTCATCGCTATGCACCAGAGTGAACACTGAAACACAATATATGAAGAACAGAAACAGTAATTTCCAGTGAGAGAACATTTTTCACAGTACAGCTTTTCAGACCCTGATCTCTCAGACTTTGTATGTAAAGGAAACCTACAAATTACTTCTAAACAGAAGAGTTTGGAAACTTAAAATATAACCTAATACAGTGCTAAAAATCATGAGCTTGATAGCAATACTGGTTTTCTGACATTTTATAATTTTTCTTATATGCCATTCCAACTAAATCCTCAAAATTCAATACATTAAAAAATAAAAAAACTCCATTCAGCCAACGATCTCATCACCTCTCTCTTGCTAATGTCTCCCAATGCTCCACAGGTCCCAACTGCCCTTCTTTCAAATTGTCTAATCAGAGTTAACCTAATTAAGTTAGCCAAACAATTACCCTCAATATGTACTTTGAAGTTTGCTGCTTAACCTTCAGACCTGTAAAAGCACTTATATTCATGAAAGCATATCTACTTTTTCCAACTATATCAGTATTTCTACACCTCTCCCTCCAAATCTATTTGGAGGTATTTTGGAGGACTATCACAGCTACAACACTGGGCTTTTGTCATTTTGTGCATGTCCTTTTTGAAGATCTGGAGTCTTTGAATGATTCTGCATTTAATCCCAAACCCAATGAATTACATCGATCCAGCATTAAAATTATTACTACCTCCCATATAGCCAGGTCTCCATCTGAGTGGAAGTGACAAATTTCAAGGTATAACACCAGGAGAAAAAAAAACCTTTACTACTGATGTAGCCTGACCATATAAGCCAATGTTGGAGTTGAGCAGAATTTGGATGCTTTACATCATTTTGCAAAGCATCAGGACCAACGTTGTTGGTGAACGGGGTGGGGGGACTGACTGCATTAGCGTTTCCTTACACAGCACTGTCACCCAGGGCTGGCTCAGCTGTGCCCAGCTAAGTGTAGACCAACTTATTTTTTCACCAGGTTTAAGACTGACATGGAAGAGAAAGTACGCTTACAAGGGACTGTAACAATTATTTACAACTGCTCTCCGTGTATCTTATACGCCCATTTTGCTAGTCTGGGCTTTAGGAAGCTTGCTCAGAGCTTTCACAATAGGTCCTTTCCCTAAGAAGCACTTGACCTGCATGTGGAATGGGAGGAGAAGGTGACAGAGAGAGAGGAGAAGGAAATTGCAACCTGTAGGACGTCCATCAAGTGATTTAAGTCTATACATATGACTGCAATTTTGCCTTTGAAAGATGAATCAAGTAATGCTGCCGACACTTACTCTTTCCTGTCAGACACTTCTTTTACTCTCAAGCTTGTCGATAGCTTAAAAGTTACATTATATCTTCTCCAGTGTTAGTGCAGCAGTTTCCCATTTGATTTCATATTCAGTTCATATTTGTGGAAGCAGGAGGGGCTCTTTACTTTACTTGATAAATGGTAACATCTGGCTTTGTGATGGGCCATCACCAGCATGTTTAAAGAGCTGCTGACGCTTCAGGGAAAACTTGGTAAAACATTTCATTTAGAGGCAATTCTAGTTATTTATTCTATTTTCTGCATTCCTCATCCTCCACTTTATACTAGGGACATTTGCATGAAAACAGACTGCAGCTCCTGAAGAGTTCATCTTCACATAACATTTTTTCATCTGATGTCCTAATCACTAACCATATTTGTGTCACAGCAATCATATCCATAGCAACCACTTATGATGTCATAGAAAATTAGAGTTTCTGGGAAAGGTAATGAATAGGGCATAACAGTATTAAAGGGCCAAACTCCACATTACATTGCAGCAGCGTAAATTTGTTAGAAGTCTGTAGCAGAAAACAGAATTGTGCTATCGCTGTTCTATAATCACACACAGGACTTGACCATTTCTTTTGACTACAGAAATACAATGACCTAAACATTCCTGAAACTCAGAATATTTATATAATTGCTTTTTCCTTAAAAAATGAATAGGCAGTTTCAAAATCACATTTTTGCACATTCTCAGGGGCAGCTTCTTTCCTTGAAGTAGCAGCAGGTCAAATACAGCCAGAGGTGTAGACCCTGTACAAACAAGGTTTTCCAAAAGCCAAAATAAATTTTTGACTCTTACATGGATTCTTTAAGTTTTGTGCAGTTTTGTGCTGAATATTTTTAAGCAAGTAAGTATTCCCCATTTCTTAAGCATGTGTTCAGTGGCTTAGCCATAGCTGGAAATCATAAATAATTAGCAAGAACACCATGCGAGGATGGAGATCTGGCCCAAGCTTTAGAATGGTGATTTATTTATTTACTGTGTAAATGCTAAAACATTCTTATTTCATGCATAAAGCAAAATGAAGCAAGGATCTTCATCTCTATGATGTTAACTCCACACTTCATCCATCAAAAAGGTGTGGAGCACAAATTCTTCTCTTAGGTCACTGCTAGAGAACATCAGTTGCAGGAAGTCCACTTGTGGGGATTGCACTAACATATCCAGAGATACAAGGGCAGATGAACTAAGGTTCTTCATGGTGGAAGAACTAAGTTGTGAACTTTTAGGTACTTCCCAGGAACTGCTGTAGGGATAGAAAAGTTGTTAATGAGTCCTGCACTCTGAGCAGTCGTTCCTCATCCTGTCACTGCACAGGTAACAGAGTCTGTGCAGACAATGGTAGGTGCAGTTCTTCCCCGACTCTTACATTCTACAGCCTCACCCAGAGAAAGAAAACACAACTTCAGCCATGGGAGACCGCTCTTGTCACCATTTTCCTAGAAGCAAATACTACTGCAGCTGAGCTTTGCCTGAAGTTTGATATATACTGCAGCTCTTTCATCTCTGCTCCCAACTGCACCGTCTGGAAATGCCCATTTATGCACTTATATACATTATTATAATGTGCAAAAACTTGGAATTGAAAAGAAGGTAAATAGTGTATCTTTATGCTATGTTACATTTTCTAGAAGTGCAATTGAAATATCAATCATTCCATTCTGGCTGCATTGATCGGTAATTTTCATTTTGTAATTTCAAATAAAGCTTCTCTCCACACCAGCAACAGCAGCACTTTCCAGCATATAACTTCAGTTCATTTTAGCTTCATGACTTAAAGATCTTCTCTCCCCATCATTCTTGCACATCTTTTAAGTGGTAATTCCACTTTTCCAATTAGATTACTGGAACATGCCAAGTAAACAGGCACCTTTTCCTAGAGCCACAACATCTAACTAACAAGCAAAGTTAGTGCAAACAACAGCTTGGGCTCAGTCCCTACACTCCCATTGTAGCACCCACATTTAAAATGTGGATCTTTACATATATAGAGAGAGAAAGAGAGGGAATATATATGTGTGTATATATAAAGATATATAAAATAAAAGCAAACCTTAAATAGATACTACTAATGAAAGTGATTGTTCAGTTTACATCAGTTTTCAAGAAAAGGGACTTGTGAAAGAATAAAAATATTAGGGAAATAAGAAAAAAAAAAAAAAAAAGAGAATATTGTAGGTGGCTGAAGCCAGAAGTCAGGCATGTTAAAATCCCAGTTTACCACATAGCCCCAGGCAAGTCACTTCTCTCTGTCCCTCAGCTTGCTCATCAGTAAAATGGGGGTCATAACCACTTAATTCAACAGTCTGTTGCAATGACATACAAATTCATTGCTCTTTCAAAAGCTGTGAGCTCTCCTAATGAAGGGCTCCTTTGAGGTAGAAGGAATTCATAGAGGGAAATTATTAAAGTAGGAGTAAGGCTCATTTTGAGTAGTTCTGACCAACAGCTTTCTGTGATAGCAGGTTTGTTTTAGACATAAAAGCAGAAAATTCTTACAAGACTGACTAGAAGACTGACTGAAGGAGAGGGAGCAAGAGTGACATTGTCAGGATCAGTATTCTGCTTTTAAAAATTATTCCTATTGTATTTAAATACCATGTACCAAAATACTTCAGGCATATTAGAAATACTCAAAACAAAGAAGCTTCAGAGAAGCTTTACAAATGACAGTAAAGCTAAATTGAGAAACCAAGACAATATCACCCAGAAGTTCCATGAATCCTACATAGGAGACCATGTTAATAAATTAATTATAATACATATGCACCATTTCACGTATTATTTATGTTACAGCAGCACTTTGGGATGCCACTAAGATTCAGGCCATGCAAGGCTGGGTGCTGTGCTTAGCATACAGAGTGAAGAAAACATTGCTGAAGAGACATATTTGAGGTGGACAAAGGGAAGGAAGAGACAAGGCACAGAGGGAGCTCTGTCACACCATAGCAGAATCCAGGCAGTTTAGTCTTCCAACCCATCTGGTTAGTAGGCCATACAAGCACAGTCATACACCCTTTAAGAATGTGCTCTGACAATGGTTGCATGTCCTCTTATATTCATTTTCAACAGATATTCACAAAATAAAAGTTCAGTTCTAAAAATACCTACCAAAAAAAAAAAAAGTTACAAGCTATACATTTATGGAAAAAAAGAACAGTCCAAACAGAAATCATCAGCTTTCATGTTTCATAAGACCTGTATTAATACATGGACCATTGAGTTTTCACAAAGCAAATACACATAAACACATGACAAATCTTGTCCTTTGAGGCTAGAGTTTAGCAGCTGATCACAAGGGAGGTGATGCGCCATCTGGGAGGGTGGCAGCCACAGCAGGGCTTTTACAGCAGAGTTTTCCCACTGAGGCAAGGGAGCACTGGAATGGAGCTCCAGTCCCAACTCTGCCACCCACCTTTCTGGTGACTTTGGTCACGTCACTTCATGACAGTCACCACTGTCCCCCCAGCCTTTGAGTCTGTGTGATCTATTCAAGTTACATACTCCATAGGTTCTGAGAGTACTGGGACTTCCCAGCATCAACCTGATGCCACCGCTACCACCATTCACTACCAGTGCATGCAATGAGGAGCAACACCAGCCAGAGAGAGACACCCAATCACTAATGTTTGGATTGGCCTGACTTCCAGTCACAGTTGTACAGCCTCAGCCACTTACATGTACGTTTTAATTTCCAACCTGCTTCAAGAAGTGTTGCCCAGATTATTTTGCCTGCTTAGCAAGAAAGACCGCATACAAACAGCCTCACCATAGAAACTACAGTGGAACGACGATGAGGAAAAGATGACTTACAGGGATTATCACTGCATTCACACACAAAAAAGGCCTTATTAATAGTGGCTGAAATAGGAATTTCCAAGTTCCAGGATTCATCTTCCTGCCAGCTTACGTGAAAAATATCTGGCACATATGTTTGAATAAATGTCAGTTCATTGCCTAGGTCAGTTGTTGAGTCACATCAGGGAGGGTTGGCCAGAACCCCAGCTTACAGGGGATTCTCCTCAGACTGTACACAGCATCCCTGAAAAGAGAGGTACCGCCCGAGTCCATAACAGCAAAAACATCCCAAAGATGTAATAGTATTGTGATAGAAGAGGACAACAGGATTCCAGGGGTGTAAGACTCTCCACCTCTCCTTCTTCTCAAGCACTTTCCATTACTCAGCAACCCTGATGTGATTTTGCACAGGACCATTTCCTGGGGGACTTCAGCCATGGGCAAGGCTGCAGACCAAACTACATGTTGATCCTCCCACTCTTCTTCATGCACTAGAGGACCTGCTACCCCACAACTCCCTCCCAGAATCCAGTGGCTCCCACTGATCTCAATCCCTACCCATTCCCCTCCTCTCCCCAAACTCTTCTACTCCTCTTTTCCTTGCTAAAGATACTGCTGGGCAGCGATGCGAGGAACTGCCATGCAAGTCAGGTATGGCCCAGCGGCCAGCAAAAAATGGCAGCGTGGCCTGGGTTCAGAGGTTACAGAGGTAGCGGGGGTCCTGAGCAGGGGTTGCATGCTGCAGGCCAGCCTGAAAGGTCCCTCTGCCACCAGCAGCCCTCAAACACAAGCTGCAAGCTAAAAACCAGCAAATACAAAAACCCCTGCCTTCCTGTAAGGAACTCTCACCTACCATTGAAGTTTTCCTCAAAGTAATACCATACTACTATTAATCCACTTTGAAAGGTATGATAATAAAGTATGATAATAGACTTAACAAGAGTTTAAACTACTATTGTTGTAAGACAACAGGAATAAGGAGGAGGACCTTTACACTGCAGCAGAAGTTTCCTCATGGTCACACTGCATGAGAGGAGGCCAGAACAAGTCATTCAACTCCTCTGAAGACATCTAGAGGAAAGTTTTAACTTTAATAGCAGTGCCAGCACCTCCTTGCCACCAGTGTGAGGGACAAGGCCTGCAGGGCAGAGGTCCCTTCACTTCCCCTCCAGGGCACAGCAGGGCAGCCGGGGGCAGACATGGATGGGACTGGTGGACATTTTGTCCCCTGCCATGGCTGAGGCAGCAGCAGCTGACAGGAACAGAGGGGCAGTGACTCAGGCCTGAGATGACCCTTTGTGCCACTGAGATCCTGTGTTGTCACTGAGAACTGACCTTCATACACAAAATCCCCCACACAGCCCGCTACTGCTGCAAGCCCAAGCATGCAACAACCTCTTCTGGCTGCTGTGGCACCTGTCCGCCATTTTAACTGAGGAACTTCTGCTCCAGGCTCCAGGTTCTGATCACAGCCTTTCAACAGGCAATAGCGAATAACTGAGGTAAGACAACAGAAACTTGACCCATTTTATGGGATTTTCCTATTGCACGCTGAACCTAAATGGGTTTAAAAGAAAGCTCAAAGCACCTGGGTGAGTAAGGAAAGCACTATTTATGCCCATGAAGGCTTTATCACAGCACTCCTGGTCCAGTCAAGGGCTAAACCCTCCCCACTTTTCCCCTTTCTTTCAAAATCTGGCTTACCCAAAGGTAGGCAAATACAATTGGTGGTTTCCAGATGGATTCTCTCCTTATTTGGTGCAAAATTTCGTTCAATTTGACCATAGCTAACAGCATCCAAATGATAAAATCTAGTGTTTCCCTCAGCTGAAACAAGAATAAATATTTATTTACTTAACACATGAAGAAACTGGAGATATGGAGAAGCTGAGTAGTTCTGCAGGCTACAGCACAATTTTACTGAAAGAACTTGAGGAAACAGTTCCTCTGCAACCAATACTTTCAATGACAAGACTACATACATTCATCATTTTTTTTTAGATCTAAACTTTGGCATATATGAAATATTGAAATAAACTGAGCCAAGAAACAAATAAAATATGCCCAGAGCCACAAAAGGGCCTTTTTTTTTGTTGTTTGTTTTCTTGATTCCCCCCCCCCCCCGCCCCACTTCCCATTTCTGTGGTGTCTGCCTGCAATGATTAAGTTGACAAATGAAGTTCTGACTACTAATTAAATTGAAAATAGCAGATATACTGTGACAGCGATCTCTCTCTCCCTCGTACATACCAATAAAACAACTGCGTATTGGTTTCCCCGTTCAGCTATCTCTGAGCCCAGTGGCATCAAGCACAGCAGCTGACCTACGCCGAGGTGTGAGGGAGGGAGCCAGTGAGTGTCTCCTCTTGCATACCAAGAGAAAAAAGAAGGAAAGTTTAGGTGTAGCTATCAAAGCCTGGAATCATCACTGTGCTGGTGCAAGCACTGAGGAGACACCGACTTTAAGTTGTCCTGCTTTAGCGTGGTAGAAGTTGGTTTTCCCTCTAGGACACACCTCAAAGCCCTGGTGACAGGGGATGGATGGACTGCTGTATACATCTGTATAGGTCTATTTTTCTCATGTCAGCCTCACAAACCTGCTCCTGGCCTCTCATGGATTCTAGCAGTACCATATTGGGCAAGAGGTGGTCGGTGCCAGGAGAAGTAATTGCAGAAAATCTCTGTTATCTATTGGGATAGCAGTGTAGGGATCACTTGCCTTCCAAGAGCACAAGGAAGGAAAGACACACCTGGGCTGCAGTCATCCCTGCTTCAACCACCTAACCTTCATGGTCTTTTCTAAGAATTGCAGCCACTCCTCGGACTATCTACTGTCCTAATGATTCTTCTTGTTTTGTAATGTTTTATTTCTTCTCCCTTGGTGCAGTTCCCTTCATCTACATAAATAGCAGAAATTTGAAAGCCCCTCTGAATGCTCTGATTTTAAAGAAATTCTTGATGTATATGAGCTGTGAAAATTCTAATCCAAATAATCTCTGAAGTTTATGATTTATAGCTAAAGATAAATTCGTTCAATTGTTCTCATTGCACCTCCTGCTTTATTGGGGTGGTCTATGGATTGTCTTTCAATATGCTGTGCAGTAGCTGACTCTCAGAGCCAAAAAAATACAAGTATTCAAAGTAAAAATGTCAATGGTTGTATTTACCTATATAGACCACACACATTTACAAAAATACAAAGATATTTTATGAATGGTGGTAATACAATTTGTGTTTGCATTTAACTCAGACGAGGTTTTCACTTTTTCCTCATTTTGGGTTAGTTCATTTGATTTAATTATTTAAGTATTTTTTTAAAGAATTGTCTTTATGGTTTCTTTTTTAGTCACATTGAGCCACCCGTAGATTTCTTTCCTCATGAGGCAAAATACTTCAACAATGTTTTCTGGTATTTCTGAAAGGAAGAAAATTATAGCCAGGCCAATTCTGCTTTAATGTTAGTAAATCGACACCACCACCAACGACAAAATGAGAAGCTGTTACCAAAAACCCCAACTATCTCTGTCTGGTTTTAATTTTTGTCTTACAGAATTTCCTTTTGATTTTGGAAAATGTAAGGAGTAAGCAACTTATTTTTTGTAGAATACAATTTATATTTATTTCTAGCAGGTCCCATCTAACTGAAGCCTTAAGTGAAGCTTTGGAAGTATTTAGGCATTCTTAACAAATCAAAATGCAGAGTGATACATAATCGCTCTGACTGGAAGCTCTTTGGGTCAACGATTATTTTTTCATGCGTTGTTCCACCAGAGCCTCACACAACAGGAGCTGTGGTGGGCATCCAAAGCACAACCACAATGGCCAACTTAATCTAAGCGTCTTTTAGGAAAATACCAACTGAAAGCCAGTTGCTGAACCTTTTGCTTATTCCTCCCCCTTCTTTTCAGTCTCACAAGAGTGATGGACTCCTTTCACTCCAGAGAAACTTTTGCTGATATACAGGATGGAAAGTTGACGAGAGACAGCCTGACCCATCCATGAAAAGTTAGAGAAGTGTCCATGCTGTAAAATGCCCCCAATCTTCCTCACACCTCTTCCTAACCAATTTAGTTTGCCTCACTGCTATGCATAGAAATATACTTTGCCCTTTATTCACCCAATTTCAAGGTTATACTCAAACACGTACTGGAAGATAAAAGCTTTAAATAATGTACATTCTTTCATTGTCCTTTTCATCAAGATCACAGGTGCATGACCTCGTCCCCCAACACAAAAAGCTGTTGTCATAGAAACAGCTCAGGATGCCAACTTGACAACAACTGACATTCAAACCAGGAGGGACATCTTGTCTCTGCCCTCCCCCACCAAATCAGCACATTTCAGGAGGGGCCAAATCTGCAGTATTCCTTCCTTGCCAGGGCTGGGATGCACTCTGCCATGAGGAGGAGGTGCAGTTGCCTCCAGCCCCACACGCCACATACTGCACCCCAAAAACTGCCTTGGCAAAACAGCATCTGGCACTGCAGCCTAATCAAGTGAGCTAAGAAGAGTATCCTTTGCTTTCAATGCTTAGCAAGACGTGGTAGGGGAACCTTTCTTAATGGTTAGAACAGAGAATCTCGTACCAGAACTCTCACAGTGCCACTAAATTTTTCCGTTTCTTCCAGAGTGCCAATGGATCACTGCTTTCCTAGAGGAAAATCACTTCAGCACTCTGCATTTCAGCTTCCTGCCTGTAAAACTGGGATAACTATACCTATGGCAAGCCTCAGATAAAGAGCTTTTAGTAATCAGTATTGTAATCCATTTTTTTCTTATTCTATTTCCAGCTCTATCGATACTTTGTGGTAATTATTCACCAGCTAGCTCTTCTAATTGAGTAATAAATAGTCCAGGAAGCAGGAGATAGACTTTTAGGCAAACATGTTGAAAAAGTGGATACACATTCCAGACAGAAATAAACTCAAGGGAAAGCTCTCTTATTCATTTACATTTTGCCCCCCAGGAGACTTAATTGGAAAGAACTATATAGTTAGAACACACCCGCACTCCTTGCCTCCTCCATATCTAAGGATTGAAGAATATCTGAAATTGTGATACACAACTTTAAAGGAAAAAATAAATATTTTTGTGTATACATATATATCTATACACACATATAAATAAATAAATAAATATGTATCGTTGTGGTTGGGGGAAGGGAAACAAAATACACACAACGGCATTTGCTTTCCTGTAGGCTTGTGCATATTCTCGTGCCTGAATGCTGTCTTGTGATCTCTACATAACCTTTGAAACACAAGTGCATATTTCACCCTTGCAGACTAGCACAACCATTTTTTTGTCATTCCAATTTCATTTCCAGTGCGGTGTGGACTGCGGGCTCAGCAGTCACTGGAGTCTGAAGTGACTCTTGGGACCTCCTCACT
>NW_009215942.1:0-15000 GCF_000690835.1 Fulmarus glacialis | reverse complement strand
TGCATTAAAAAAAATAAAAAACCTAAACACGCACTAGCTCCCTCCAGCCCCCACCAAAGAAAAGAACAAAACCCTGTTGAACAGATTTCAAAGTATTATAACTTTTCACTGTTATCTCCAGCTATATCCCCTTCATTATAGGAGCTGCTCCAAGGCCTGACAAGAACTGGTAAATTCTAGTTAATGTCAATAATGCAATTGTGAAGAAGTCAAGCAGGCAGTTAAAATTTCTAATCAATTTGGATTATTCCTAAATTTATGAAACTAGTAATTGAATATGGCCATTGTTACCTGTCCTGTTTTTCAAAAGATATTTGAATAAAAGATGTGATTACATTTTCAAAGATGCTTACTCCCTCTCTCCTTTTCTCCTCACAAGTAATGCAGAGCAAATTAACATCACCAGCTGCAATTGTGTTTACAAGAGTATTCACAAACATATTGAACATACAACATCACTAATAAAACAGACTGGGTTGGAAAAAATTCCATTGAAAATGTTATTTTACTCCTTTTCCTCTTCCCCAGAGAAAAAAGTGCCTTTTCATTCCTTTTTTGAAAAACATTTTTCATCATTTCTGTTCATGTCTACTAATTGTTATTGTAAAAAGAGAAGTAATAAATTAATCTTCCTAAATTCAGACTCAGTGACTTCCTAATTTGCCTGTCTAACTGCTGCTCCCATCAGCAGGAGAGCATTTGGATTTGATTCAAACTTGGGGGTGGATATCACCTACAGTCATTTAATACGTATACCAGTTACAAGGAGTTGTAGAACTACCTGAAGTCTCTCAAATCCCATACTACCTGGACAATGAATGATAGACTGATATCATTTCAGAAGTTATCACTGGAAGAAGTTTCTTAGAATCTTTCTCCACATTTCATACACCATTTTACTTGAATAAATATTTGCAGTGCTGTTCAGAATTTGTTTTTTCCAATCAAGGAAAATAATCTGTATCTTTGTATTGAAGTCTCCCTCATCAGCTCCCCAGGCCCAAAATTATACCCACCCTCAAAGTATTTAAGACACTTCTACCACCTCTGTTTGTGGGAATGTACACATTTTTTCTCTAACATGTTCTTTCTGTTTCTAGCACTGTAGCGAGGCATAAGAACCTCAGGTTAGGAGAACAGCAGCACAGTAAAGAGCTTCCATTCCTGCAACAACTTTCAAGATTTCCAAATTATTCCCACTGCAGTTGCAGAAGTGCAAAAAGTATCTGGAAGGCACATCACAACTGTGATGATAATACTAATGAAAACATGAATCTCACTGGCCCATCCCAGAGAAATCCCTACTTTGACAAATTTCACCATAGTTTTTATAGGATCGATACATAAAGGATCATGTCACAGGACACAAAAGAAATATGCACTAGATCTGCCAATCTCATCCTCAAGGAGGACACTCCTCCCTGACTCCAAATCTCACAATTTGTTTAACCCTTAGTATGACAGTACAGCACAGTAGACCCCCGAAGGCTTCCCATACCATTAGGAGTACTGGTGTAACATATGGAGCATGTCATGATCAGCTTTGCTACCCTCCAATGACTCAGGAAAGGGTGGATAAAACTTCAAAAGGTGATAGAGAGCTCTGCTTCTCCTTTGCAAATGAACAATAGAAGAACTTCTGCACCCCTAAAGAGCAGCCAAAAAGCCAGATTTTCTTGTTAGACGTGCAGAAAAGGAAAATGTACATGTGTTTCATTCTCCGAGGACAGTGTTTTCTGGGAGCTCTCTGGATAATACAGACCAGAAGGTAACAACACTGTATTGCAGGGGAAGGCTTTGCAGGACAGCTGTAACAGACAGTAGCTTTTCTTTGTTTAACGTTACATTACTTTGCTTATACACAGATATCACTAGAGGTTCCTTTTTCTTTTGCCAGATTTTTAACAATTGCAAAACTCCATCAGTTTTACTAGCTGGCTCTCTCTCAGTTTTCAGTAAATCACTGCTGGGAAGATATGTACTAGCTGTGCAGGCAGAGGAACACAGGGATCTCTCCTATATCCCATAAGCAGAGGGACCCTTGGCACACTTAACGATACCAACAAATACTCCAGCTTGCTTTGACTCACTCTCTCCAAGAAAACGCATCCCTGGCCTCCCATCTTAGCCTCCTCCACAGCATGCACAAGTTTTCTACCGCACAAAAGTCAGCATAGCAGTTCCTCAGTTGCCACATGACTACAGTGTCTAGAACTAAACTTAGCTCCTAGGTTTGGACAAGTGCGGGTGCACAAGGGCAGGGTGATAAACTCAGCAAGCCAGTGTCTGACACTGTCTCAAGATAAAAATTGCTAAGTGGGGAGGGAGGGATGGACACTAACACCACACCAAACAGCATTTCTCTGATCGTGGTAAATCTCCATGGAGGGTGGCCAATTTGTGGTCAGCTGCCCACACTCCTTGATATCAAACTGGAAGCTACTTCCAACCACTCCAGTCTACTGAATGTCAAATACGTGTCCTACGTCTCCTGAGACATTTCTCTAGGGAGCTGTAGCCGAAGGGTCACAAGATCTGGTTCTTCCCCCGTCCCTGTCTTCCCTCCATCTCTAAAAACAGAAGGAGGACTTTTCCTTGCTGTAGCCTTCGGAGTTTTCTTTCTCATCTCCAAAGCCCAGGGAACATTACAGAACTTGTAGAATTACACCAACAGAAACCCAGATAAATGCTCAGTCATGCTGAGCCTCACTGCAGCCAGCAACCACATTAATACATTGCTTGCTCCAACATGCCTGAGCTCCCCACAAGGTTTCTACGCTGGACAACTAGTGGTGAGAGAAGCCATAGTCAAAAGGCAAATGGGAATATAAATAAATAAATAAGGGATAGCAGCTTGAAGAAATTAAGGCCTAAATAAGGAGCCAGAGCACCCTCCTATACAGTCCACAGAAACAGAATTGAAGCTGAATATACCAAGGTTTTAAAGTTTCCATATGAGTATTTCTAAATAGCCATGCCAGAATTTTTGAAAACTTTTTTTCACTACTGTATACACAGAAAAACTGCACTCATTTTCCAAAGTGGAAGGGAACATCACCTCTCTCTTTCCATACCTATAGGTTATATGCCCCTATAGAAAGACTCTCAGGTGTTAACTCAGATATGGAACAAGAAACTAAAAACCAAACAAACAACCTCCCCCTCCCCACACACATCTCTAGATGTCCATTCCTGGTGCAGAGGCAGGGCCTTTGTCAGGAGTTTCTGTCTCTTTTAAGCATAATACTAAGCAGTCATTACTTTTTGAAATATAACTGGGAGTTTTCAGTTTATTACTCTGGTATCCAAAGAACTGAAATCAAACTGGGGGGAAAGAGAATGAGACACCCCACAATCACTCCAAGCCCCAAAACAAATCTGATGGCTACTTAAGAATTCAACTATCGTTTGAATAAAACCAGCCTGCTTTCTCTTCAGCATGTGCCGAATGGTTTACTGTCATTTCCAGTAGGATGTATTTTCTTTCTTTTGCCAGTTCACAACTGCCTTCTATTGTCAATGCTGTGAATAGCCAACAATTTAAAGTAGTGGGCTTCTATCAGCATTGTTCTCCTGTTCAGAGACACAGAGAATAAGAATACATCTATGTTTTCCATACAGTGTAGAAAAATGTAATTCTCTGTTTAGTGTCATATCAACAACTCATGTCCCAATTCACCGCCATGGGCAATGAATGACAGACTGAGCTGTCCATCCTGACAATGTGACCAAGATATCTGTGGTCGAGACTGCTATATCATTTTTCCCCTTCCCAAAAAATGTTGCTGGAGAAATCTCTTATTTTTATTCCTTTATTTGTTTCTTTATCTACATACAAAGTACAGATAAAAATGAAATTGAGTTCATTAAACAAGCTGCAAACAATGTCTTGATAGCACAGGAAATGTTACATTCCCTCGCATTGCAGCATGTGCTCTCAATGGAGTACGGATTTCTTTATAATACTAATAAAAAATAGCTGTAGTACCCTTCTTTCAACAAAGGCTTCCCCCCACCCTAGCAATTCGGTAGAATATATCTTATTTTCTAGTATAAAAAGAAGACTTTTCCTCCTTTATAGGCAGCAGGCACATCACAGTTAACAATATGTAGCTGAAGGGCGATTAACTCCAGGTACCATAGGCCTGGAACTGGCAATAAAGAGGTAGCTTGGAGCTGTGCGCTGAAAACAGCATTTATTCAAGGGAAGGAGAGAAATGAAAGAAAACTTTGACAATGTTAGAAAAGAGGAAGAAGAATAGGTTGAGGCAGCTATAGCACAGCAATGATTTACATGCCCTTAAAGTACAGTGGCTGTATGTTGTGTTCAGGACAATATTTAAATAAAAGCAGCGTTATCCTTGGCAGCCTGTGTATTAACACACTGAATTTATGTTGCCTCCAAGGTAAAGAGCATCTTCTTATTTTAACATATACAGGAATTATAATTGTTGAGAGCATTTTTGGCGGTATATTCTACCTTAACCATAGCTTACTGGATTTGGTTTAGTTTATTTTTATTTTGCCATCATTTTTTGAGTGTTTTCATTTGTTCATAAGTTGTTGACGATGATGATAGTTTTTTTCTTTCTATTGCTTCAGACTTAAAATCTCTCCAGAAGAGGAAAAAAGTAAATTTATACAGGAGACAAAGGGAAGTGGAGGTTTCGGCTTAACAGGCAATTGGAGTTGATGGAGTAGGGGTATTTGGGCTGCAAACTTGTGGCACAAGAGTTTTCCTATCATGCAATCGTTAACTTTGTATGAGCTGTGGACTGGTGCTGTGGAGAACAGAGACAACAGTGATGTATCCGAACAGGCCTTTTGACACTCTGCCAGCATCAGTGTCATCTCCGTCTTGATCCTCCTTTGCTTCTTACATGGCCCTCCCAAAACTATCTGAGCTGCCAGGCAATGTTGGTCATAGGGGGATCTTAGCAGCTGGTTGTTTTGTGACAAATGACACAGAATCAACAATAGTACATGACCTTTATGGATTCTGGCTGTCTCTTAGAAGTATGTGAAATATTCACAATGAAATACAAAACCTACTTGAAATTCAAGTTGCTCCTCAGACAATTACTATGGGACCAAAAGACCTAACTGCCCTGTATTGGTAAGGTATTTATATTTCTACTGCCCCCATAAAGTTCTCTGCCTTGTGCATCATTATAGAAAATAACAAGAAGTCAGAGCTTTTTTAAGTGCAAGGCCTGTCCTAGATGACTGTCTGAAGTACAGATGAATGACAGTGAAAAAAATAATCCCACTGGTAGCAATATGATCTGAAGACATAGCCTTGGAGCTGAGGTGTGAAACCCTTCAGACTCAGCCAAAATAAACCACTGGTACTGGGGGGAAAAAAAGAAAAAAAGGCACATAGAGTTCCTGCATTAGTTTAGAAAAGCAACTGCAGCATTTGCTACAAACTTCTGAACAAAGCACACTGAATGAACAATGTAAGTAAATCATAACATCCTCTCCTGCCTCCCAGAGCAAAAACTCTAATCACGTTAGGTCCCTCTGAACATCTGTCATCCTCCACAGTGTATGGAAAAGGGTGAGTTTTAGATCAACACACTGAAATTCTGTGAGATCAAGTATAAGGAAGTCAGTATCATACTTCAAGGGCCTCTTCTTTCATGCGTCATGTCCTCTTCCAATTTAATTGAGGGTAGGTTTCCCTGCCCAAATTCCTTATACTATCATTTAGCATCACACTCTGAGGATAAAGTTATGGGCATTAAAAGGCTGTTGTAGGGAACTTAACAAACCCACTGGGTGTAAGACCTCTCCATGCACTTTAATACGTCTGATAGGATAACAGGGAAGATAAAAATAGGACTGAAGTTCCATATTTGGCAATTATAATTCAACGAGACTGCACCCTCTCTCATATAACTTGATAATATACCACTAGAGAAAGTGAAGATTATGGGCCTGGGGCAGATGGATTTTTTATTTAAAGACATAATCAGCAGCATGAAAAAGAAAAATTAAAAACTGTAATGGATAGATGCCTCTGCAAGAGCAGAACAAATGCCTTCTGCATCTCTGATGGCTGGGAAGCAACCTGGACTGCAATTCAGGGGTTCCACGCACTCCCTCACTTCCCCTTCTTCCAGCAATTAGGAAGATATCAAAGACTACACCCTTGCCTTCATTGCCAAAAAAATGTGATTTTATCACAAGACAATTAACATACTTCAGCAAAACTCTCATGGAGGCATGGGACAAGTTTCTTATTTAATACACTACCTAGGCAAAATCAACACCATAGCCAGCATCTGTGGTTCCTCTTTCAATAAAAACTTCATTGCTTTGCTTCCAAAAGTATTTTGCAGAAGGAATAATAAGTGCATGGGTATTATTGTTTCTAAAATACCTTGCTCTCTTTGGCATTAAAAACATAACCTATGTTTATATTGGCCTGTAAGCTCCAGTACAGGCCTGAGAGCACTTTGGATGCTGTTGTCTCCTCATCACAGTGCTGAAATATCAGCAGCTCCTGCAATCAGTTAAACATTTACTCCCTCAAACACAGTAAGGGCTTTCATCCCAAATCAGGTTCAGTCCATCTGACAGAGGCTCCTAGGTGCTTGGAGAAGGTGTAAAACCTTACACTAGAATGGCAATCTTTTACAACCATGAAAAGCACTGACCTCTGAGGTAAAAACTGATACTGTTTAATTCCTCTCTAATTGTGTTTTCTTTCACTGCAAAAGATAGATTGTTGTTGCCATATGCAGAATGCCGAAAACTTACCGTAGCTGATCATGTGCTACCCTCAGGCCTGTTTTTCCTCCTCTAAAAAGAAAAACAGTCCTCCACAACTACTTAGATTTTTTTCCTCTACCAATTCCACAAGGTTAAAAAAAACAAAACCAAAACACAAACAAACAAAAAACCCCACTGGTAAATCTCTCTGAGAGTTCCTCACACCATCAGAAAGAGTATTTTTAAAAGATCAGAGTACAGATTTAAAGTATACAAGAAATAGTTCTGGTAACATGTCTTGGGGGCCAGATGTTTAAAAAGTTGGTAGTTTAAAAGGCTCCAGAAAAGAAGCCCCAAAGCCTGGAAAGCCTGTGTTCCTGCCAGAGCTGAAAGATGCGGAGTACTGAGTTTAGCAAGGAGAAAGATAATAGAGAGCTTCAGTCAGATTATAGGTATGCATACAGGGAAAAGACTTCTGATAGTGAAAGCAGCCTAAATCAGAAGAGAAAAAAGGTATCATGTGTAGCTACATTGATAAATGTAAAGCAGAAATAAGATACAAATTCTGAAAGCAATTAAATATTGATAATCTTGCCCCGGGCAGGTTTTCTCATCACCTATAATCCTTAAATCAAGATTAACCAGACAGTTTTGCTAAGAGATATTCTTTGGCTCAGAATCATCAAGAAAGCTCTGCAACCAGAGCTATGTGTGACCAGTGCTATGTGGGATATTAGACTAAGTTGTCACAACAGTCCCTCCTAGACTTACATTCTTTAAGAATTTGGAATTATCACAGCAACCATCCTCCTCCCTCCACCCGATAGCTACAAAATTATTTCTGTGGGAGAACAACATAACATACACTTCTGAGAGTTACCAAAAGCTATTGCCAGGTCACAAAAATCTATGAAAAGGGGTGAGGTCAGGAAGAATTTGTGTAGATAAAGCGACCTCTAGAGTGAAACACAAGAGTTAAGAAAAGTATTTTCAGATAAACTGATGCAAAAGCATATGAAGTTAGTACACAAACACAAAGTCCATGCTGATTATAATATGATCTGATTTGAAATATTCCTTGAGGCGAGGTTTTAATAATACTTAAAAAGGCCTGACAGCTCCCTGTCATGGTATGTCCATGTTATTAAGTTTTAAAGCAACTGTCTTGCTCATAAAACAATCCAAACTAGAAAACACATGGTGGACAAAGCCAAGGACAACAGCAGAAATCAGTGCTGAGCCTTGGTGGTTTGATTATGCGTTGAGATGTGCCTCCTAAGAACCTGCATTAGCTTTGACAAGTACATCTTCAAGCAATTCATCTTCATCCCACTGAAACATGAAGAAATAAATACCAGGCAAATGGAAGGTAGGCAAGGAGGAGGTAACACTGACAAGAGCATCACTAGGACAAATTTCCCAAGTCACTCCCAGAGCTGAACACCAAAGCTGCAGTAAGTGAGAGACAAGATGACGATCTGTGAAAGCTTTCTGTCGCTATGTCAAATGAATGCCGCGGGATCATTTCATGCCTGCATTCCAGCCAGTGTTCAGGGTTTTCTCCACCCTTCTCTGAGGCAAATTCTGGGTTCTGCAATTAACTTGCCGTCCTCCTCACCCATACGTTATTTACATCCCCTCATCTGATCTTAGCCTGCTACTATTCCTCTATTATTTCTTTTCCAGGAACTTCATTGTAGTCATGGATTGATTTTTTTGTACTCTACAATTCAGTTCTCCATTCTTCCGTTGACTCTGTTGTTTCACACACTTCCCATCTCGTTGTTATACTTCCCAGTCTTCTGGTTTTCCTCCTTGCACTTGAGCTCTGTACTGTACATACAACTGATTTTGTTTTCATCATCTTTTCTTAGGATCATTATGACATTTGCTAAATATTTTACTTTTCCAGCTTGGTGTGTTCAAAAATCTTACATTATGCAATCTTGTGTTTTCCCTGTCAAACTGGCCAAGCTTCTTAAGATTTTACTAAATTTGGCCCAGCCAGTCAGAACAAAAACCTGACCTTGCTCCTTCTGTTATCTGAGCTAGTTGCTCGTTCACCTGAATGTAAGAGCTTACATAATTAATTTCATTAGTAGTCCAACAGTCTAATTCTTCTCTAAAGTTTCTCTCACATCTGTTCTGATGGGTTGGTGTAATGCTTGAGACCCTACAATGTGCTTAGCTTTAAAGTTTTCCTTGAAAGTACATCTCATTCACAAATACTTAGAATTTGCACCTGCTTTCGGTCACAAAGTGCTTTATAAAAAACAAATCTTAAAAACATCCATGCACCTTAAGCATTATCCCATTTTGAAATGCATCACAGATTGCAGGAGCACACTGACAGACCTCAAGACAGTTTGAATTAGTCCACTCAGCCCTCCATGCTGCTATGTCCAGATTCCATAGGACATGTTTAAACTCAATGTGTTGTATAGCTTGAGAAGGGAGAGGGGAATCCCCTAACCTGCCCAAAAAAGGTGAAGAATCATTTCAGGATTCAAAGTGAATGGAGCAAGTAATTTTTCCCTCATGTTCCCATTAAAGTTTTGTCTTTTGTCTTGAAAATCCAAGCAAGTTTCAAGCCCCATTGTACTGGCTGCTCCATAGAGATACCACCTGTGACTCCCTCATGTGATTCAAGGACAACTAGAAGACAGTAGAAGTCCAGGCCTTTTTGAAATCCTATATTAAATGAACAAGACAATTTCTGGGTGCTTTGCCGACTGCAGGACAGTAACCTCTCACTGCAGTACCATGTCTCAAGCTCCGGGATGCTTTCTCACACACCTTTATTGTCTCCTTCCCAGTTCCCAGGATGGTACAGAGCAAGATGTTGGGTACTGTTGAGAACTAAGGAGGCAAGGGGGAGTCTGGGGCTATACGGTACTTATACTGCCAATGACTGCCAGTAGTAATGAGAGAGAAAAGAAAGCTGAGATGATAAAAGCTTAGACAAACTTTCTGCACATAGAATAGGTAAACTGCTTACTTTTAAAGGTCAACAACAAAAAAATTGTCACTAAACGGATAAAACTAAGAAGATGGATATAAATCTTCAATAACAAGTGGACTGGCGTGACCCTGGCAACGTCAAACTCCCTACAGTAGCTCTTTCTCTATCATCTTGGATATCACTTACTTTAATAACACATTTGCTGATGAGAGTAAACCTAATGTAGCATAAAGAGAAGGATGGAATAGAAGGCATCTTATTTGTCAATACATCGTCACTGTCACCCAGCTTTGGTAATGAGGTGCGATATGAACGGCAGTCTGATTTTCAAAAACACCATGCACCAGCATGTCTCTTTGTTTTCATCTGGAGGTGTGGGAGATCAGGACTATTGAAAAAAGTTGTCATTTTTGTTCCTTTTTTTCTCCCCTAACTTGTACATTTGTGGTCAATAACTTTATCCATTTGAGATGAGCTTTAGAGTCTGTTAGAATACAAGATTTGTATAGTAACATACCCAATTCTCATGATTCTACCATTATATTTATATTGTTGGGTGCTTTCCTTGTAGCACAGCTCAGGCTAATACCTCTGATTTCATTTTTTTCAGAAAGTATAAACTCCCCACTTGTAAAGAAGAGTTTGAAAATAGACCCTTCCCATAAAGTTTAAACAAGAGAAGACAGACAGGACAATATTTTGCTTCATGTCTTGAGACAAAAGGGATATGATTCATGATTTTTGAAAATCTGAGGTCAGGAACAATTTGCAGACTGTTTTACTAAACCATAAAGTAATAATAATAATGAAAATCTTAGACAAAAGTTATTCCATTGCTGCTACTGAAATTTACCAGGGATTACCAATTTAATAGTCTTGAATAACCTGCAATTGTCAGACAAGCATGTTTTATTCCTTCACTTCAACAATAGCTCAAAAGTGCCAAAAACATTTGCATTTATCTTCAGCCAGTGAAGTAGATGTCAGGACCAGAAGGAGCTTTATCTAACAATAGCTCTGGTGCCTTACAATTGTCTTAAATATTTCAACAAAGAGATACGTCAGTGTATTTCCCTGGCTGCCAACGAGTTGCCAAAGGTCAATAACTTTAGCTTTAAAAACAGACTGATCTCTAAAGCTTTTCTTGCAGTTGAGAGAGTAAGTCAGACTCTTATAAACATATTTATGAAATAAGAGCAAGGGACTTCAGCCTGGCAGTTTGGAATGTAACACCATTCTGTATCTATATTATTTTTGGGATTAGAAACCATTAATTCCTAAAATTGTGCTGTGGAGCATAAGTGGCAACAGCTGCAGCTATCTGTTTGCTGTCTTTCCACATGGGCTATTTTCTGTGCAAGATATGCATGAAGAACACAAATAAATGGGGTGCTACCTCTTAGATAGGGCCTGGCAAATTTAAAATAAAAAACTAAAAAGCATGAGCCATGTTTGCCTTCAAATTATGAACTTACATGTTAATAAAATGGCATCTTAAGGCAAGTCCATAGATACTTCCTGTTTCTGTAATCCATTCTTCTTGCATGCACAAACTAATAAAATGCCTCTTCTTATTATGTCACTACTGTACATGAAATATTTCATGCATAAAATATTAATCCCAGACACAGGTCTTTGAGAGAAGGATTGTACTGGCTAAAGGAAGAGAGAGGTTTCTGGATATAGCTCCAGTAATGCTTTCCTATTCCAAAGCAAAACTGCAACTATATTCAAGCCCACAACTTTTCAATGGCACAAAAAAGCAAATCTTTGGACAATTTAATGATGTGGACAAGCTGACCAAGAGAATCAGAATGAGACACACCATGTGTCCCATTCATATTTGGCCTATAAAGACAAAAAAAACCCCAAAACCAAAACTCAGTTACTTGGGTTTTCTTTGTCATTTATTTTTCACAGAACTTAACTTTTTAAAGCACTTACTTTAAAGTAAATCTGGGAAAAGTAAAAGTTTTGATTCCTGCCCACTAGGAGGAAAAAAAAAAAAAAAGAATGAAAAAAAAAAAAAAAGAAAAAAATTAACCTGAATGAACTTAGCCTTTAAGCCTTCGTAAGACTTTTATTGTTGAGAATTGTCACTGCTTATTTCACAAGTTCAGAATACCGCACTTTTAGTAAACCGCTCACTGAAATATGTAATAAAATATCTCAATACAGCTATTTTAATTAGGAGAATCAGGCATGTCTGATCTTCCATTCCTTTTCCATGGTATTACGGTCTGTATGTGAACTGTGCCCCATGCCAGGGCCCTGCTTCCCCTTGTGTACAGATCAGGAACTTGGCTGGAGTATGCTACTTTTCTCCCATGGTCCACATTTCTTTGACAACTGAAACCACAATGCAGGGGGGAAAAAAAGGTACAATTATTTCTTGCCGTGATACTGAGTCAGAACATGGCTGAGTTTTACTGTAGTGGGATAATTCCAGCTCCTTCAATTTAGTCCTAACCTCAGATCTACTGTTTGAGAAAGTCTTCTGCCCTCCACAGGAAGACCATCCTCCAGAGTTAATTACATAGGGCTTCGTCCAGATCAATTCTAAATGTCTTCCCTAGTGGAACCTCATTTTCTTTTCTCGCAAGAGTATTTTACAGTTTAAGAGGCCTGAAAACTCATATAAAGAAAGCTTTTCAAAGAAGTAGTCCATCTGCTGCCAGTGGGATAGCTCACCTGAGTAAAGGGTTATAGCATTAAGCATAATAGAGTTCAACACCAGAAAAATGTTTTTCAATAGGTATAAATTTGCTAGCCTGCAATCATTCCTGATAATCCCTCTTTGGAGTATGCCAGGCGATTTTTATCTTTTCTCATTGCCTACAGTCTCCAAATCCTTCTGGATATTTATTTTACTCTTTCTTCTTTATAAGTGATTCTCTCCATCTTCCCCTTTCCATCTCTATTATTCTCTACTTATTGACCTTGGAGGTGATACACTACAGTCCCAGGATGGTTTGTGGTGTGGTAGCTGTGGTCTCACCTCTGGACTGTGAAGTGGTGCTTTGCACACACAGGCCACAAAAGACCACATAATAAATAGAAATTAAAGGCTGCTCTGCAATACAAATAAACTTACATGGAGAAAGGCATGTGCTGCTGGAACAAAAACGACCACTTGTGCATGTGATTTCTTCTGTATTGGGTGGGAACAATGTCCAATTATAGGCTTTTCTTACAAAATAAATTAGAACTTCAATGGGGGTATCAACTAATTATCTCCTAGGAAAAGGGCTTTAATTTGGTGTTAATAGGGATAAAGGAATATTTAGCTCTGTCATTTATGTATGAAATGGTGCTATAAGCCCTTCAGTATCAAAATGCTAAAAAGTGCTTAAATAGTAGTCATGCTCCCATCCAGTAACCTTGCTACCTTTTCCTACTTGGAATGATGTACGGAAAATTGCCGAAGTTGCACCACAGGATTAATTACAGACTCATCACGGAATTCTAAAACCACAATACTTAGGCAGCTAAGCAAGAGCAGCTCTCTAATAGATTTAATCAACTGCTGGGTAAACCCTCAGTCTAGTAGATGTGACGTAAAGAGAGATCAATTAATTTGAGTAGGCTACAATGCCATTCACCAGGTTTTTTTCTTGAGAAAAAAAAAAAAAAAAAAAAAAAAAAAGCACTGACCTATTAGGTGCATTCTTCAGCAATATTCTAAATAAAGAGTTCAAATAGAATTAAAAAAAAAAAATTAAAAGTGACAGAAGTCATGCTTACTTTATATTGAAGAATGAAAATAAGTAGGTTCTTAACCTACTAAAAGTGATCTTCATGGCCAGAAGGACTCCTACTAGGAAATTTAAAGGTAGCTTATCTGAAGGTTTTGTAACAGTTAGATGCTATAAATGTTATTCCCTACTGTTGGCACCAGGCTGCCATTTAGCTCTCAGTACACAGAACAGGGAGTGCCCTTTCCTAAATTTGTTTAAATGTCTAAGGCTATTACCTCAGTCTCTCACATAGTACATTATTTTATAGCAAACACAAACAAGTGCACTAGCACAGCCAAACTCTCTTAAAACCAATTAAAAATAAACAGCACCTGAACAAACGCGCTGTAAATTAGCAAGTAGCTGGTTGCTTTGATAATCGCATCACAGAAGAGGTATCCACAGAAATTCAATCACTCCAAAAATCAGTAGTATCCCAAAGGCTAGCTATAGACAAAGTGGTTTTGGAGCACAGGAAGGTTAATTTTCTCCGCCTCTCAACACCCACTCCCCTCCCCCAAGAAAGGGAGATAGAACCAGGCCATTTTCCCCTCTAACATGCTAAAGCTTTCAAATAGCTCCGAGGCATTTTAGAAGCAGTTGTACAGTGTTTGCTTGCCACTTTCAATTAAACATGGTGCAGCAGTCTGATGTCACTAGGATCTACTAATAGGAAGAGTTTATTTAAGAGTGTGTTCAAACTCCAAACAAAGAACTATTCACAGAGGTCTGCAGTTTCTGTATAAACACTGAGGCAGTTTACAGTGACAAGAACAGGGAGAACAATATAAAGCACTACCTCCCCTGTCTTTAAACTCTCCCATCATTTGGCGAATCCAGATAATTTACTGCATATGGCCAAAATGACTGACTTGTGAGATTCTATAAAATCCCTGCTAGTTTTGTGCATCTCCTTAGAGGCAATAGGTATCTGCAGATGCAAAACTATTAGAAGTATTTGAGCCTCTAGTAGATTGAGACACCATTGTATTTAACCAAGTTCCTTTCTCCATATGCTTTGGTTAAATGGAAGTTTTTCTGGCTGGCCACTCTTCCATTTTAACATAGTGGCTTCAACTGCTTCAATACACAAAGGCCTGAAGAGAACAAAAGTTGAAAAAACCACCTTTTTCCTGGGCCTCTCAAAAGGAGGCAGAGTGAGCAGCTTCAAGGTGGCAATAGAGATCACAGCAAAAGTGGGTAAGAGAGGGAAAGAAAGTAAAACATTCAGGGGCTGATTGGGAAACTAGGATGGAGGGAAGGAGATGGTAGAAAGGGAATGGAAAGGCTTGATAACTAGAAAGAAGCAGTCAGGGGAAAGGGTTCTCAAAAGTCTGTGTTTTTTAAACCAAGGGTGCAATTAACTCTATCCATGAGAGATCTGAACTCCAGTTCCATACAAATACTTTTTAAAATACCTTAAGATACTCACTAGACTCAAATATGGATACTTAACAAGTTGTTACTTTAACTAGGTATTGACCAAGTCTATCCATAAAGTTTGGCCCCAGCATCACATACCTTGATCTGTTGGACTCTACAGCTTTGACTCGCAAGATCATAGAATCATAGCATCATAGAATC
>NW_009215941.1:0-4256 GCF_000690835.1 Fulmarus glacialis | reverse complement strand
TAAACAGTACTGGTCCCAATACCCCTGAGGGGCACCACTTGTCACCGACCTCCATCTGGACATTGAGCCGTTGACTCATTGGGGAAGACCTCAAGGGACCACAGGCGTGTCCCCACTAATGAATCTGTGGGAAGATCCTGACCTGCATTGACACTATCACATTTTTTCTGGGGCCTCTGCTCTGATTTTTGTGCCGTTTTGATTCTGCCATGAGGTGATTATGACTAAGAAAAGGCAATGCCAACCCTCTATCAAACCTGCGGTGGCTGCGTGTGCCCCTGTGATTCCTTCTCCAGCCCCATCATCTAAGAGCAGCCAACATGCCCTGCAACATGACATGCTCATCCCTCGCAGAGTGGCCGTTGTGAAGGCAGGGACAGCGCTTCAGCACTGAGATCTATATATCCAATAGGTTGTAGGAGTGGGATGAGTGTTCTCAACTAGAAGGCTGGTGAGATGCATAGGTGAGAATCAATAATTTCCTGAACAAGCCAGAGCAAAGGCTCATTCCACTCTCTAAACCCATGGGTTTTATGGTCCCTCTTGTCTTTCTTCTGACATGAGCTCGGGAAGTTGTTTTAGGACAAATCCCAGTCCGTACGTATGCGTGTCTCGCCCATGAGGATGAGTTACCTTCTCTTTCCTTCCCCTGCTCTGCTTTCAGCCCTGCCCTTGCCTCTCACTTTGCTTTCAGACAAGCAAAGAGCTTGTCTGAAACTTGTAATTACCAAAGGTGTGGGGGGAATTGGAATATCCAGGCTTTGTCTTCGTACCAAATGGATATAGGAAGTTGACCTTTAGGATATGCTTGTGGAATTGGATTTCTGAACTAGTTTGCTTCAGAAATAATACCAGAAAAAAATTGTGTATTACTTTGTGTGTGTGTGTGTATATGCATGCATAACTGTGTGGATACGGATACAAATTCAGATACAGATCTAGATATATAGGGGGACATAGATGTATATAAGTACTGTCCTGGTTTCGGCTGGGATAGGGTTAAATTTCTTCCTAGTGCTGTGTTTTGGATTTAGGATGAGGAGAATGTTGATAACACACTGATGTTTTCAGTTGTTGCTAAGTACCCTCCTAGTCCAAGGACAGCTCCCATGCCTACTGACTGAGCTAGGTACACAAGATGGGCGTCAACATCATCAGGACAGCCAGCCCAGCTGGCCAATGGGGTATTCCATACCATGTGACGTCATGCTCAGTATATGAATGGTAGGCGTGATGGAAGTACTGATCGCTACTTGGTTATCAGTCAGCGCGGGTGGTGAGCAATTGCATTGTGCATCACTCATTTTGTATATTCTATCATTATCATTATCATCATTATTATTATTATTATTTTCCCTTTTCTGTTCTATTAAACTGTCTTTGTCTCAACCCACGGGTTTTTCTCACTCCCACCCTTCCGATTCTCTCCCTGTCCCACTGGGGCGGGGGGGAGGGAGGGAGTGAGCGGCTGCGTGGTATTTGGCTGCCTGCCAGGTTAAACCACGACAAGTACGTATACATACATGTATATTAATTGATATACAGGCCTCATTTTGCTGCTGTTATTGCAGCCTTCTGATTCCAAAAAGTCAAAACTTCATCCTGTAGAATAAAAACAATGTTTTGGAAGTTGATAGTCCTAATGCAATGGAACATAAAAAAAGGAAGTCTCCTATTTTGATCACAGGAGATTTAAAGTATTTCTCAAGATGGGAACATTCCAGTGAAATAGCAGATTTTAACAAGCGATCCTTGCCTGTGGACAGCCACCCAGTTGGAAAATGAAATCTCACCAGCCGTAGCGACCTCCGGAGCTTGATCAGGAGTAGCTGTCTCGCGGCCGAGGCACAACGCTGGGACATGGGATTTGGGATTTTCTTCTGGGGTCTGACACCGTTTTGCATGATTCATCGCTTCCCCGTCACCGCAGTGCACTACTCCTGGTCGGAGCTGGAAGACATCCCTTTGTAGGACCTCAGCTGAGATTTCCGGTGCCTCTGTGCTCTCAGAGGATGTAAATGAAACTCTTCTGCTAATAACCATAAATCATCTGGCGAGGACTGACTCCAGCTGGGTGTTATTCCTTTTCAAAGGAGGGGAATGCAACTACTATCATAATACAAATAATTAAGTTCGCACTGGTAAATGAGACGTAAAGAGGCCATCTTCCGAATTACTAAAGTTTCCAGAAATGACAGAAAATCAAACTCTGTCCAGAAGTAAGTGTTAATATTTCAGCTCTTATTTTCTTCTTGGACTGGGAGAATGAAGTTGAGATCCTGTGCCTATTTGTTCTGCAGAAAAACCTTTCTCTTTGTGGAAAATCATTTGACAAGTGGGATTTTCACCTTTTGGATTTTTTTTTGGATAATCAAAATGTTCCAGGTCAGCTCAGTGTTAATCGGTCTCCACCCTGGCCCCATGGCCTCCCTGGATGCAATTTGACCATTTCAGGTCTCTATTGCTTCCTTGGGGATGAACCCCCATTTTGGACTGTTTCACGCCACCCACATTAAAAGGGGTGACCCCAAATTTTTCATGGAGGGTGCTTGCCCAGTCTGTGAGCTCCCCACCCCTTACTGCATCAAGAGTTCTTCCACAGAATCGCTCAAAGAATCAATCAAGTAACATAATAAAATGCTGAAGTGATTTAATATGTCTATTTCCCATTAAATCAAGACTTAATAAATTGTCTTTTTTTTCCCCCGCCCTTTTTATTTCTTCCTTCCTTCTTTTCTTTCTTTCTCTTAAAATTGCATACATTGTTGAATTTGTTTGAGATGGAGCTTGTTTCAGAAGCTGTATAAATCTGGAGGAATTCATTAAGCCCCAGTGAATTTATTGAAAGTTATAGTTTTTAAATCTACAAATGTTTGACATCTTTAAAGAATTATTAATTAATGCATACCATTAAATACTGTTAAAACTCATATCACATTTATGAAGCATTTGAGCTTCATTGAATATGCAGATCAGGCAATTCATCTTTTTAAGCTCCATCAATCTTTTGGTTCTTAAAAAAGACGGGGTTAATGGGAAGGAGGAGAAACCAAAGTTTGCGGAGTTCTTAGGGTAGGGGAATTCACAGCCAAAATCAGGATTTCTCGATTTCCAGGAATTTTCATCTAAGTCTGCTGCATGCCCTCCTGATTTCTGGTATCTTCAGCTTTGTATTAGCACAGAGCCTGGTGGTGTTGCTTAGGGTCATGGCCTTGTCCTGGGTCATTGTCCTTCAACCATTGGGGAATGGTGGGTTGCGTCGAGGGAGGACAGTGACACAAGCTTGAGAAAAGCAAGTCCATGTATGCTAGGCAGTCACCTGGAGGTGTGAAGTTTCTCAAGGAGACCAGGAGGTGTCTGGAGTCCCCGGGTGGAAAGTGACTGTAGGCTGCACAGAAGGGTGACAATGTCTGCTCTGTATGGGATATTGAGAAGGTTGCTAGAGAAAATGAGGGGAAACTGAGTCGCAGAGTAAGGTGACTTACCCTGGGTTCGTTGCAGAGAAGTGTCCTCTGTGTACTCGTGTCTGACCTACAAGGAGGGACTGAGGAAGCCAGGTGAGCTCAGCCCGGGGAGGAGAAGGTGATGGGTGATTGAATTGCTGTCTTCTAGTATCGAGTGGAGAGTATGGAGAAGACCAAAACACTCTTTTCTCAGAGATGCCCAATAAAAGGATGACAGGCAGTGGGCATGGGCTGCAGCAAGGGAAATCCTCAGCTAACTTCATCTAATGTCCAAGCTGGCCCTGCTTGGGGGGGGTGGGTTTCACAGGAGACCTGTGGAAGTCCCTGGGTGGGTGTGCGTGCATGCAGGAGAGCTGCTGCTAAAAAGCTGACATCACAGCCCCCTCCTCCCTGAAATGATGTCACCAAAGCCCAGTCCTTGTGGAGAGCACGTGGGGACCCTGGGGACAAGAGGTGGGCACTCACGGGGATGTCCTGGCAGCCTCCCCACAGTGTAGGGGAGGTCAGGGGGTGCCGGTGGGGTCGGGAGCCGAGCAGACAGTCCCCCATGCGTGTTTGGGGCACGTCAGATTTGCAACCAGGGTTGTATGTAGAGGAGCAGGTAGAAAATACACCCAGGCTGTGTGCCCGAAGGTGGCTTGATATTTGATGAGCCCCAGAGAAAGGAGCGGTGTTTACTCTTGAAAAAATGGAAAATCTTCTTCTGAGATCTTCACACTGTCACCGGCTGCCTGGGTTGTAAAATTTCACTGGGCAAAACCTGTCACACGCTTCCCAAGGGGGTGCACAATC
>NW_009215940.1:0-7949 GCF_000690835.1 Fulmarus glacialis | reverse complement strand
AGAGTGACTCGGCAACCTCCTCCGCCAGCTCCCTCAGTACCCTTGGGTGGATCCCATTTGGCCCCATAGACTTGGGAGCGTCCAGGTGGCGTAGCAGGTCGTTAACTTCTTCCTCTTGGATTATGGGGGGTTCATCCTGCTCGCCGCCCCCGTCTTCCAGCTCAGGGGGCTCTTATGAATATAGAGCAAGAAATTCAAAGCGATATGTCCATGATTACCTGCTGTTAGTACTATAGTGCTTTTGTAAAATTAAAAATGTTATTAAAAAATAAAAATTTTTTGGAATAAACAATATATTCTTTATAATTAAACGGTTCCACAGATAAGTTATTGTTTGTAAATGGCACTTAAAGATAAAGAAACTGTGTTAGCTCCATGTCCTTATGCTAACTGAATGCACAGGTGAAAAGCATTTCTCTGAATGCAGAGCAGTGAACACTGAAATTGTTAATGTTTGGACTACTCTGTGTTCTTCCAAGCTTCCAGAGCAATGCTAGGGTGCAGGATGATGTGTATCACTTCCCTGTAAGGCACTAAGCAATTTAGAAGCAAAAAATATGTGGGAAATGTGAGTGATCACCTGCACAAAATGTCTATATGGAGGTTTAAAATATATTTCCCTGACAATATTTAGTGGGGCTAATGTCTCTTCTTTTAAAAATGCAATGATGCAAACTACTGATTTGATGGTTTTTTAACCATAAGTGACAAAATTTTGAATCTTAATCTGTTCCTTTATATGAAAACAACATTTTCACGTAAGACCTGATTAAAGTCAGTGGACAAAATGAATATAAAATATATCTGGCTTTTTTGTGTGGTACTGCCACTACCCGTGTCTGAGGCTTCATAAACTGTTTTACAAAGACCCTCAATGTACGTATTCAGTCTTTCTGATCTTGCAAGCCACTATTCAGAGTTGCATAACAAATTAGAGCAAACTGCATTCTTCATCTTCTTTAGAACATCTCTGGACTCAAGTCGTTCATTGGACTGCAAAGAATGAATACTTCAAGAAGAAATAATTGTTTAAGAGGAAATATAATATCATTTAAAAAATTAAATGGGGCCTGGCTATGAACATAAGGATCCATACAACTCTTCTGCCAAAATGACTATCAACAGATAGTAAGCTAGTCTAGAAGGATAGTTATTCACTTTCTATCAAGAAAAATCACAAGATTCTAATTTAAACTCTTTTGTAAAAAAAATCCATAGTCAAGTTAAAAATCAAAAAATACAAATGGACTGAATGACTGCCTTAATGCATTTATAAAACAGTAGGTGCTCAATTTCATGAAACATTTACCCCCCTAGATCTTCAAAGTATACAGCTTTTCTCAAAGAATTTAACTGGAATCAAGCAGATGATAAACTTTGCCTAACAGTTGAAAGTGTAAGTCATTGTTTCTTCTTCAGTAGGTTTTTTTAATTCTTATTCCTCCTGTATGTTAAAGTGCACTGGCTTTGAGCTTTACAATTGTTCTTTGTTCCTGTGCAGTTCTCAGCATGCAAAATGTTTAAAAGGTAGGGATGAATTAATCTCTTCAGATTCCGCTATTTTAAAGCTTATAAAATATTAAAAAGTAATATAAGGAGATGCATAGCAAACAATAGTAAGAACTAAGTTGAGATGATCAAGCATTTTATTTTTCTCATGGTGCATTCTATTAGTCTGTATTTTAATATAACAATGACATAATAGAAGAAAATAGGTCAAAATGAATCACTACAGTTTCTTCACGGATATGTTTAGTTTATATAGTCATAGACCAAAATGCTAAGAAGAGAAATGTCCGTACTACAGCTGCGATTTCACAAAATTTCAGTTTTCCCAGTAACTGAAAAAGAAGCACATGAAAAGTTGTCAGATTACTTAGCGATCCAAACTCCTAATAAGGATGTGAAACAATTATAATGTCTGGCTGCTTCAAAAGATTGCAAGAAAAAGAATTGATAGCAATATATATTGAAAACTGGGATAGATAACAAGGCTGAAGGTGGCATTATGGCTCAGGGACTTTTCTGCATTTTGGAAGGACTCTTAAAAGGTTATTGGTAGAAAGGAGAAACCAGGGAGGTAATGTTCATCTTGTCTCTGCAGCTAATCTTTTTTTTTCTGCATTCTGAAAAACGCCTCACAGGCAAAACATCACCTTTAACCGTGTTTTCTGTTCTGTGTGTTTTATTAACCTTTCTTTTCTAAGCCTATATTTTTCACTCGAGTGCAGCCCCGATAGCAATTGAGGTTGACTGATTATTATTTTTTACAATGAGTAAGGTGTTACCATGATATTATTTCAGCAAAAAGGCCATGTTTAGTTGCCATGTCAATTAAACAATAATAACTGTAGTCTTTACTTGTCTATCAGAGTTGTCAATCCAGCTCCTGCTTCCTAGTACCAAATTTGGCTTTTTTTTTTTTTAGTCAGTATTGCTTTATTCAGGTAATGTGGCTGAGCTTGTTCTGAAGTAGGAAACAAGCAGTTGTGGGCCCGTTAGTAGCTAAATAGGACTCTAGACATACAAGTCAATGTTGGTCAAGTACTAGACTTCAGGAACCAAATTTCTTTGTCACAGCTGAGATGTCAGATAAAAATGAGAAAAGCTCTGTGTTGCGGTGACCTTTTGGAGGCACAGCCAACATTTCTTGTCAGAATTGTACATCGCCATCAATATCCTTGGGTTCCAGTCTTTGGACGCTTCTGGGACTGATTCAGGGCACAGTCTATGATTTGAGTTATCTGTGAGAAGAGCAAGAATAAAGCCCCAGCCATGCAGACATCTGACTTGTTTCCTCTTTGAAGGGCACTTGGTAAGAAGATGTGATTTTCACTGAAAAAAGTAAACTTTTGTATCCTTAGGGTTTCCTTAGGTTATGGGTGTTAGGGATGTGGGAGAACTTCCCAGTTCTCGTGTGGGATATATAGTATACTAATCTCTGGATTGCATAGCAACATATGGCACAGAGAATTGCAGTCCTGCTTCCTGCTCTGTATCTTCTATACAAGGGAAACCATGCTCTTAGGCCAAATGAGGCTGTGGTTCACTCAAGCAGGGAGTACAGCTCTGGGATACTTCAGAGCATGGCCCAAAATATAAGTCTTGACACAGCTTCAGAGTAACAATACCAGGTGGTGTATTCTCAGCAGCCATTTCTCAGACCATATGGACAAAATAAATGTGGTCTGTGCACAACTTTTGTCTTCATGATATAATTTTTTGGAACTGCACCTGGTTAAAGAAATGTTCTTCTGATCAATGAAAAATCTCTGGACAAGAAAAACCAGCTCACTTAACTTGTTAGACCATCTGACAGATGGTAACTGCTGGTGTTCTCCTTGACAATAAACTGCTCCTCTATGCAGTACATTTAGTCAATAGAAACAGTCTCCCAAGTTCTAGAGTTTTTTTTTTCTATTGAGTATTGGCATTAAACTCCTAGGTCGGAATACTGTGCTAACACATAGTTCAGGAACTCTACAGCTGAGACACAAAGTGTATTATTATGTTGGCCATTTTCATCCAAACCTATAACGCTGTATATGACTAGCATTATTAGAAGGCTATTTGCATAACTAGTTTACCAGTTATACTAAGAACTTGCTTCACAAATGGTAATACGCCTTTTTACTTTTCAATAACTTTTTTCTTACTGGTCTATATCAAAATTGTTCAGTTCCTAAATTAACATGCTGGCATTAAAGTAATTGATTTGGCATTTGGTTACTGAAGGGACAGAAGAATAAACAGCTGGACAATGAAAGAGAATCTCCTAAAACTGATCCACAAGTGCTGAATAGAAACTTTTCTTCTATCAGTGTTGAACTGCTTTAATTACTTGATAGCACAGGTCACCAAACCTTTCAGTTTCTATATCCCCTTCCTGGGGCTAGCTACTTACAGCATACCAAGATCTGTGCTAGGCCATCTCCTCTTTCGATACCCTGTATGGACTTGTGAAACCCTCTTGCCCCCAAAATTTGTTGACAAGTTCTCATCAATTGTGAAGCATGTTCAGGCTAGGAGGAACATATTAAGAAGCAGTCCTAAAGAGTTTCTTTAATTTTTATTCTGACAATCTCTTCTTCTGATTACTGGACGTTACTTCCATCCCTGCTGTATGCTTTGCCTGACAGCTTCCATACTAATTTTTTTTTTCTTTGTCTCTCCATTGATGCCGCTTTTACTTTCTCATTTTGTCTTTTCATTTTCCTTACCTCCTTCTAACAGTACACTGCTTGGTTAATTCACCTCTATTGCTGCTCTTTTTCCAGTCCTGGACCTGACATGACGTTGGCAGGACATCACTTCCCATTCACTCCCTCTACAATTTTCCTGCTTTATATCTTTACACCTCAGGCTTTTCAAGAAGGACTATCTGCTGGCTTCTGGTGATTCATCAAAATGTAGCACTGTAGCCTTGATCTCTGTTGATCTTTGAGTGATTCTGTGATAACAATAAGAAAAATTATGGACTATTTCTATTAACTGTAACCATAATGAAAGAACTTGGAGTGCACCCTAAGCAACTTGCCTTGAACTGCAGGAAAAGAGAAGTGAACACTGCCTCCATTGTTAAAAACAGTGAGCATCCTGAAAAGGCGGGTTACCAGCAGTGCTCGTCCCAGAAGACAAGAAAATGTAGAAAGAATGTTTTCCTGAATTCCAATGAGCCGTTATATCAGATTCCCCTTCATCATGGCCAGGGATTCACATTCAAGATAAACAAACAAAAGAGATTTTATTTAATAGCAGGCAAGTAGTAACAGGGTCAGACATACAACAGAAGAGCATGTCACAGCTGCTGACTTCTCAGTCTAAACAAAACCAAATTAACTTCTCAGCCTGTTCGCTTATAGAGAGAAGGTGCCTCAGCACAATATTTGTAAGGCTACCTTTTCTTGACCACTGAAAGATGCAGTCACACTACTCACAGAAAAGAGCTTCAATACCTGATGACAGGCAATTTTTAATTCTGAGCTAACTTAATTCCTTTTTTTAGCAATCTCTTCCTTACAAGAACAAAACCAGCAATTTTTGTATTATTTATCCCTTTCGCTCAAAAGGAAGCAAGCTAAAAGAGGGGAAAAAAAGCAAACCAGGCCTTTCTTTAAAAAGAATTCTGACTTGTTCAGCTTGAACTAAGATATTTTCAACAGCATGCACAGAGAAAATACTTTCAGTCTGTGGAGGCAAAGTTAGTACGAAAGTGGTCTTTTAGAAAATCCTTTCCCACTATTGTTTGAAATGACAAAAAAAATCCATATATTATTTTCCTACAAGTGTGAAACTATTGCACTGATATTTTTAAAATTCCTGGCAACACCTCTTTCCTAAAGGATTCCAACTTACAGTTCAACAAATTCTTGCCATAAGGAAAAGCTGAAGATAGCATTGTGGAAGAGGTTGGAATGCCTGTAGGTGTAATTTCACAATGTATGTTGGTATATAACAGGGACTTTGCTTGAGAGTGTATTTTCAGTCAATATTTTTATAATTCTATAAAGTGTATCAGAATCAATATGTTGAACTAAATTTTGCTAGCCTATCAGTTTTTGAATTTATGGGAACTTATTACAGTCTGTGCATACTCTAAACTTCCCTTCTTTAGCTCCAGAAAGACAACACAGAGCCATTAGAGGGGAAAAATAGGGGCCCCAGCTGTCTTTGTTAAAACCAGTATGCAGCGTACTGTTCTTGTTTTCTTAGTCATGAACAACTGTATGAGGAAATAATCTTAATAGTACCTTCTCAAAACGGATTTTCAGTTCAGTATTGTATAATAAAGCTCACTTTTCTCCTTCCCTTAGAGTAAGAAATCAAGAGCCAGTTGAAGGACCATATGGCTTAGAAGTTCTTATTTGTTTAGTTAGCTGATACCACAGACAGGAAATCAACGTATAGGAATTTCACAGCCACATTTCCATCTGTTTTCTGTGGGTGATGCCATCAAAGAAGTTGACAAGTCTCAGCAATCCTCCAGCATATGTCAGCTTTTGGTAGTGCTACAGGTCCAAAGTCCATTCTCTCACCTGCCTCAAGCAGCAGCAGGAGCCAAAATTGGAGGTGATCTCTGTGGAAGGCCTGTGGCTAGACAACATGGTTAGGAGTGAACTGTGATATTTCTGGGTTTAGCTATGTTTGATAGGATATGCCATCTTTTGTCACAGAAGTTTTGGTGTAATTAGTACCAGCTGAAGTAAATTTCAGTATACAAAGATCAAAACAAGATTTTATATAATATGTTGGCAGGCTGAAAATCTGCTCATCAGGTGCAGTGTCTACTGAGAGTTACTAGTTACTGGAGAGTATAAAGGGCTCCTTCTGAAATCAGACATTAAATCTCACAGTCCCTGTGTACTTTGAAGCCATTCCCACTCTCCACGTCTGGAGGGTGTAAAAGAAAACCATGAGTTGGATTTGTGTGTCATTCAAAAGGAGAGATCAATTGAAACATTTAGAAATATTATTAGTGTCACTTACAAGTCACGGAGAGTCTTGTAACTATGCTAGTTTTCATCATTATCTCTCAAATAAAAGAAGTTCAAGCTGCTGATTCTAATTACTGTTCTCAAAATACCGGAGAAATGGTCAATTACAAATTCAGCCTCTAAAGAGGAATTTAATCAAGAGAAAAGAATTTTCATTCTTGTATAAATAATAAACTGAATTTTGCAATTTACATTCAACTACTTGTGCTTTCACTTGTGGGTCTTAATTAGGATCACTATTGCATCTTGTAGACAGCTAGACTATTAGTATTGTTGGTAGCTTGCCACCATATTTGGCAGCCCAACAGAATCACGAAAACTGAAAAATAAGCCTATTAAGAAAGTCAGTAAAGCCAACACCCTTTCTGAAAGCTTTAATCTAAGTTTCCATATGCTGTACCTTTGCTGAGGGTAAGAATTAATTCTCAAACTACTGCTCTCTTTCCATCTATCAGAGCATTTTCTCTGAATACCATTTCAGCATAAATTTTCTTTTTTTACTGTCAGTCTGGATATTGATTATCATTTTCAGATTCTACTCCTTCCATGTAAGCACTCTTGAGAAGGCTGCTTAGGACTAAAGAGAATACTTTTATTGCTTGTAATTATATTTGGACTGCATGATGGATGTATATCCTTAAATGAAAACAGAATGCATCCTCACGTTTTTGTTGTACTTTGTACCATCTTCCTTTGTAAGATTAGATTTATTGGCAAATTTGGAGTCCACTAATTCTAAGGAACAGATCATTAAAATCAGACAGACTACAGAACACTATAGAGAAAAGCCCGGAGAAAGAAAATGGCAGTTCTATTTTTGCTTCTGCTGTGAATCTTTTTTTAGACCATAGGTTCTTCCATTTCCTTTCCTACCCATTGCTGTGTCCATTTAGAGTGTAAACTCCTCTCAACGATTTACCCATTCTATGAGTTTGTGTAATACCTAATATAATGTGACTGCAGTTTTTCTTGGGATCTAAATGAAATATCAATAAAAGCAACAAATAATAATAATTATAATCTAACCAATAATAATAATTACAACCTAACAGAAAATAATTAGTTCCTCATTAAGACCATTTACAAACAATATCAGTTACTGATTAAGCACTATTAATATGTAAGCTTCAGTCGGGAATATCAGAGAGCAAAGATCCAGGGAATCATACAGTTACAGAGGGAACAAACCAACCTGTCTTATCTTTGTGCTAAGAAAGAGCCTTTATATCTTCTCATCCATAACGCTTGCATTCTAAAGGACATTTCCCTTCCCTGTGTGACTTTCAGGTTAGAAGAGTATTGTGAAGTAACCTAAAGAAATTAGAAGGTCATAGCTTCTTGAATGATTTGGGTACCCAATTCTTTTAGAAATCATAGAATCATAGAATAATTTGGGTTGGAAATGACCTCTAAAAGTCATCTAGTGCAACCCCCCCTGCAATGAGCAGGGACATC
>NW_009215939.1:0-28701 GCF_000690835.1 Fulmarus glacialis | reverse complement strand
GAGAGTTGGGGTTGTTCAGGCTGGAGAAGTAAAGGCTCCAGGGAGGCCTTATTGCAGCCTTTCAGTACTTCAAGGGGGCTTATAAGAAAGATGGGGACAGACTTTTTAGCAGGGCCTGTTGCGACAGGACAAGGGGGAATAATTTTAAACTAAAAGAGGGTAGATTTAGACTAGATATAAGGAAGAAATTTTTTACAATGAGGGTAGTGAAACACTGGCACAGGTTGCCCAGAGAGGTGGTAGATGCCCCATCCCTGGGAACATTCAAGGTCAGGTTGGACGGGGCTCTGAGCAGCCTGATCTAGTTGAAGATGTCCCTGCTCATTGCAGGGGGATTGGACTAGATGACTTTTAAAGGTCCCTTCCAACCCAAACTATTCTGTGATTCTATGATTTCATAGGATATCAGTAGTCATAAAGATGGAAGAAGAACTTGCATCATCTTCATGCCCTTAAAGTATCAATCAGTCAGCAAGTATCTTTTAAATAGTTATCTCAGAATTGTTTGCATTTTTGAAAATAATACAAACATCCACATTTTTTTAAACATATGCACAGCAAGAAGGAGAGGAATGAGTCCAAGAGTAGAACAAATTAGTGCACTTTGTATTAATGGAGCAATTATTTATTACTCATTAAAAAGATATTAGTAAAACGTTGTTATTTATGATAAGTAATAAGCAGCATGCTGCTAAACAGTTGGCAATAGAAATTAAAAAGTAATAATATTTATTAGTTAGAAAATGAATTCATTTAAAATGGGTGTCTTCAAATGTTTAGCATAGTTTTTTTTTTTGTTTTTAGTGATGACAGTTAAAACATTTTTATTAATCTGTTCTTTATAAAAATTAAAGCATTTGCATGTACTCTGATTCTGTTCAGTAACTCATGTCTTAGCTCTCCTGTATCTGTCACTTAGGTATATATGTTGTCTTAAACTCCTAAACAAGTGAGCACTATCAATTATTGTCCCCCATCCACCTAATCTCAGCTGTAGATCTCCAGTTAGTAATGCTGCAGAAGAGTTTTCCCTATTAGCAAATAAATCTTAATAAGTGTATTGTGTTAATAAATCATTTATACTGATGGACCTTTTGGGAAGGGCAAAAGCTCCCAAATTTTGATTTACATGTAATGATTCAATATTGAGCTTTGCACTATTTTCCTTTGGGACTGAGGAGATCACCTTTTTTTTTTTTTTCTTTTTTCTTTTTTTTCTTTTTTTCCTTACAGTATAGGAGCCCTGCTGAGTTTTCTTAGAACCTCCACATCTGTATGCATTATAGTGTACAGGTTAAGGAACATTATCATAGAAATAGATATCTAAGCTTTCTGAAGATTAAAGTGGGATAAAGTGCATTGATTTAAAATCAGTGCAGTTAGTTAAATTAGAATTTAATTTCATCATTTCATTTCATTAACAGTAGATTTAAAATACACCGATTAGCCAAGAATAGGGCCTGTATGGAATTTTTTAAAATAAAATACAAATTCTGAAAAACCTTGTTAAAGTAACTATTAAAGTTTGCCAGGTGCCTAGAATTATGCCTCCGCCTTGCTTCTAACTGCAGTAGCTGTGACTTGGCTAATTATCTTAGTCCTACACTCATATGTAATCATGAGCAGGATCATGAAGCCACGTAATTCATGCTTTTATTCCCGTTCTTTAAGAAGGAAACGGTAAGTGATGGTTTTGACCTTTTTATATTTGTTTGGCAGTTCAAGTGTTTGTAGGGTGTAGCAGATTTTTAGGTTTAATTTTCTTTCCTGCCTAAGAGATTTGAACCTGTATCTCCTACCTCTCATGAGAGGACCATTACAAACAATGTATATGCACCTCTCTTGTTGGAGCTGTTCACTTGCAAAAACAGAAGCCAAGATTAATTGGGCCCAGGGGAAGCACTACACTGTAGCTTGATTTATTATGGAGAGGTATAATATTTAATTGTAAAAATCTCAGTTGATTACCCTAAATGATAGGGTCTCAGTTATGTGTTTGCATTAAATAGTTATTAGGTAAAATACATAAAACTGGGAACAGGACAAGAACTCTCAAAGGAGAGTCTCAAAAGCACTACAAAGTTCTGCTTCCACTAGTGCACTCTAAGTCACAGGAATCCTGTAGTCCTGACTGTCCAGTAGCAGAGTTTAAACAGGAGGGATGGCAAACAGCCTCATCTAGCATCGCTTAATTCACTGGGATCAAGACACTCTCATGGGAATTACAAGTTTTGGTCTGAGCCATCTCAGATAAAAAAGGAAGATGAACCTATATTTTATACTATCTGGGCAATTTCCATAAAAATTTGCTTCAAATTCGACGTATTGTACCAGTCATCTTCTACTACCTTTTTTTTTTTGGTATGGAACTGGTTTATTTGAATTTAAGTTGTCTTAGAATATAATAGATATACTCTGAACAGTGAATGATAACGTAAGTGATTTAAGGAGGTTTGAGCTAACTTACTTGATGTTTTCATGAAGGTAATTGATTGGAAGCATTCATGCAGTTAGTATGTATCAGCTGGAAGGCAGTAATTATAACCAACTAGCAAAGAGACCGTGAGTGCTTTTAATCCATTTTTGATCTAGCAGGTTACCCTGAACCACATTAGTTCATCGTTGCACAGGAAGAGAAATCAAGGAGAGCTCTTAGAGCTTGGAGAGCAACCTCGGCTGCTGGGCAGAAGTTAAAGGAGATGCTTGGCCTTTCTCACCCTGCGCCAGTGCTGCCCCACTCTGCTCCTGTACAAAGCTGAACAGGTCATCTCAGCCTTTCCGTTGTTTGCATGCACAGGGGACAGCATAAAAAATTTGAGTTCCTTTGTGGGAGCCACCTGATCCTACCTCCTTGCCCCGAAGTATCTCCTCTCTGCATTACAAGGCAGAGGATTCTGTTCAAATTGAGAATTCTTATATTCAGCCAGTATTTGCACTACCACAAAAAATATTCGTGTTCTTTTAGCATTTAATTCAGATAGAAAAAAGACAAGACTGGAAAAATGTTGATTTAGTTAAAAGATAATGAAGCATAATTATAACCAAAGAAAACAATTGTTCTGTCAACATGACTTATCTCGTTAAATTAATTAATCCAACGGAAGTAGTTCCATGTCAGACACAAAACTACAAAACAGATTGTCTAACACAATAATTTTCAATTATGTCCAAAGATTTACTTCCAAAAATTAACAGTTTTGTGACTTTTCCAGATAAAATAATTTTAACAATGAATTTTCTTAAAAATATTAGAGACAGAAAAAATATTAGTTATATGGGAAGATGAGGTATTCTAAGAAAAAAAAAAAACAAACCGAAACAACAAAAACAAACCGCCAAAAAAACCAAAACAAGAAGTGGGAACAAATAAAAGAGCTGACAGCTATAAGTCCACCTTTATAGAAAGACCAAAAGAAAGACTAGTACAAATGTAGACTTCCCCAAAAGCTATAAATTGCAGACGTAAGTATCACAAATAAATCCAGTGTGTCAGATACATCCTTTTCTTCTGTAAGATAGACTAACGTGGAAGTAACCTCTTCACTCTACCCATTTTTGGAAGGTTGAGAAGAGAACCAATCTTAAATTTTGCTCAAAATTATCTCACATTAAGCAGTTTTGCAAATGAGTAGATGAGAATTTTAGGAGTAAATCTACCAAAATAATTAAATATGACAAGCATGTAAATTCCTAATTATCAGCACCGAGCCAGGTATTTAAGCAATTTGGATTTGCAAATGATCATACAATTACTTCAGTAGTATTTATATTATCCAATTAATTGAACTAGAAAACAAAGATGAAGTCTTTAAAGTGAGAGCTTTAAAAGTTAGAAAATACATTATGCATATACTTTTTAAACACATCCCTATCCTCGTTCAATCTATGTCTTCTGTTTTACTAGTCCCAAAAAATCCTTCTCTATTTCTCTTTATTTCTTTCAACACCTCTACCAAATTCTAGTATAATTTTACTACTCTAAGATTCCTTTTTTCCTCAGCTGACACCCTTTGTTTTCCTTCAATCTCAAGCCAGCTTTTCTTCATTGTTCATCTACATTTTCTCAATCACTCAGCCCTGGTACCAAAGATATCTTTCGAGTGATACATAGCATGAAAACATTTAGACCACTTATTTAATGCTTAAATAAAATAATATTCAATCAGAAATATGGTTACGTAACAGAAAATGAAAGCCCATAATGTGTATTATCTTCTGACAAACCTACTTGAGTTGCATAAGAATTTTTATGAACATCAAATCATTAAAAAAAAAAAAAATTGAGACAGTTGAGGACATCAGTCTTCAAAATTAGGAATGTCTGATATTCCATTAAAACACAAATTTTTGACTTACATATAGTTTAATGAGATTTAAACAGAAAACCCAGTTCCTAACTTTTCAAAAATCCCATTGTACCATGCAATTAGGGAAGTTAATCTCTCAAAAATTCAGTTAATCGAGTGATTACACTGCAATGTCTTTGAAACCACTCATAGTCCATAGTTAGCAAATTTCCAGAAAATGTTAAATATCATAATATTATTGTATTGGCACTTGTTTTTTTCTTTTCATTTTCTGCCTCCCTGATTGCAGTATTATGTATAAGTAATGATGTATGTGTTTTCATTACAAAGACTCTTTTCTCCTTGTACAAAGAGTGGGTCAAACATGATGTTACATCAATTATTTCATTATAAAGGGTTATGTATCAATATGTATATGTCTCATAACTTTACAAATTGAGGAAGAAAAAAACAGAAAGCTGTGCTGTCATTGAGCAAGTATATTCCAGACAAGCATTCCAGAGATGCTTGTCTTACTGCCAACACACAAAGCAAGTTTACTTGCATGTCAACCAGTGAAACCTGTCATAAAAGCACAACACAGCTAAAAATACATGACGATCTAAATGCGCAATTATTTTACGAAAATTTTACAACAAGGAAAAGTGAGAGATGAGCTTTGAACAATTATAGAGGTATTATTGTATTGAGTGGGTCTGGAACAGGGAGGGTTTGTTTTTTTTCCGTGATTCTAACTGGTTTAGGTCAAAAGAATAAAGTACAATTTCATTTTAATTTTGAATTTCTTTAAAAAAAAAAGTCACTTTTGAGCAGATAAACCATAGGAAAGTAAGCTAGGTTATCATTTGTGCAGTTATGTCATTATTAGTGAAGATTTCAGTTATAAAGATAATGGTGATTTTGTGAATCACCATAGACATGTATAGGTTCTGTGAGACAGAAGAGGGCAGAATTTGAAATTAATGGCATTGAACAGCTGTAAGTATACAAATGGAAAAAGGAGTCTTTGGAATTTTTATTAACAAGGCGTGTAAGACTGAACAAATCTAGCTTGTCTTTTTTGGATCTGAGTTTCATTGTCGTATCAAAAAACAAAACAATGGTTTTCCTGTAAACTGAGCAAATTTGATTGCAGGTCACATAGGACCTGTAGCCAGAGAACAAACAACACAGTTGAAAAAAAAAAACCCACAACACTTTCCGACTAGAGAGACAATTTATCAACTTTTTTGTCAGCAATATTAAATAGCATATATTTATGCTTCATCTCACACTTAGAAGACAGTTTTCCTAAGAAGAAACATATCTATAACGGGTGTTGTATTATGACACAAAATGGATTCTTGAGAACACCAGATTCAGAACTCTTGATTCACAGAAATCTGTGCAAATGCTTCTGTGGATTTAGAAATATTGCTTTTTGCACAGTTGTATATTTTCAAACAAAGCTTCCTCCAAATTCAGAAATTCCTCTTATATTTTTACATTTGGGTAGCACGTATCTCACTCTACACTCTGCAAATTATATGAGAATATTCACCAACTTTGAAAAGCTGACATTTCAAAACTTCTAGTCTAATCTCTATGGTTTGCTGTGAGCCAAATAAAAAGAATTATTTCAGTACGTTCACATTGTGATTTGTTTGCCATCATGGTCATAACAATGAAATTTGTATGCTGCTTATAAACCTTCAAATAATCAGAAATAAAAGTAAAATAATTCAATTAAATCTCATTGTCTTTTATAAATGGAGATACATAAACTGCTTCCTCTCTAGGTTCTAAATGTGCAACATGATATAATTTGGAAAGAAAGCTCTGATCACTGATTCTTGGCTTCTGTTGTCTCTGTTGCTGGCTGCTGCAGAAAGGAGTGTTTTCAGCAGGCAAAAATTGACAGAAATACATAAGCTATGTTGGCAAGCAAGTTCACACTTGGCCTTTACCAGTTGGTGCATGAAGCTGATAGCTGGCCAAAAATAAATTACAGCAAAATAAAAATGTACTGATCTTAAAAGAGGGAAAAAAGCCCCTCACACATGCCCCCTGCCACACGCATGTATGTATAAGAGAGAAAGAGGTGCAAACTCAGAAGTGGAACTCAGACAGAAAGGGAATAAAAACAATATTAAAATCTTTAATATTCTTTCTCCCATCTTTGCACTCTCCATTGTTGCTTGTTCCACTCCAGTCAGACACAGCTTTCCTCAATTAAAACTGAACTCATTTGCTCCCCTCAAAGGACCTTGTTTTCTACATCACCTCGGGCATTAATTTTTTTTTTTTCTTTTTTCCTGGAATGCTATATGAAGCTGCAGGGAGCTAGAGAAGATATATTAATCACAGCTGTTTCTTATAGCCCATGGAATGGAAAGCCTTTTTTTTTTTTCTTCCTTCTTTTTTTGAAACAAAGCCATTCACTCTGAAGCCTCGGAAAAAAATTTGAAAGATTTGGAAGATCATCTTCAGCAGCAGTAGTATTTTGTACCACACTTATTTCAAGAGGTTCTAATGATTTCATAATTAGGGAAATGGTCTCTTGACTTCTATTCCTAGCTCTTATCAGAGATGCCTGAAATCTCAAATTTAACAAAAAGTCTAATTCATTGACCTTCATAGTACCTAAAGTTTGTGAATTCATTAAAAAGTTAAAATAATTTTATCTACATTTTTAGGCAGTTTTAAGATCTGACTAATTGATGACTTTTGTTGAACAAATGTTTGAGGTACTTAGCTATATATTTTTTAACACTTTAAGAAAATCAGTACATATTCAACAGGTGTGAAGACGAAGTTTTCAAAATTATTTAAACGCTGCTGTCAAGAAGTTCTAAATGTCCTTCAGCTCACCTATTTTATAATCTATTAATATACTCTTATGCATTATCTATAAATACACTATTATAATCTATTAATACATTATTAGTATACTATTATGCATGTCTGCCAAGCAATGTTAATGGACCACAAAGTCCATTAGCAAGTAACATAGTCCATAGCAAGTCCATAACAAGTGCACTTATTATTCAGCACTAACCAAGTCAAAATTGTTAGGAGGATGAATTTTCATTTATTATCAAAACAGCATTTATTATCAAAACAGCAGGTAAATTGAGTGTACACTCCCAAATGATCTGAATTGAATGGTTAAAAGATCTCAAAGGCTATGTTCTTATTAAATTTCTAGCAGAAGAGGATATTAAAGAAAAAAAATTAGCCTCAAATCTAATGAATCAGACTTTGCACAGATTAGGCTGCAGTTCTAGAAAAGGTCAATAGAATGAGTCCGACTTTAGAAGTTGCTGACTTGTAGTGTTCATTGTAAACACCTCACATGTACAGGACTAAGTTAAACAAATGTGGACTTCAATTATTAATAACTGATGCTGTGCATGCATAATCATCGGATTTATTGGGTTTTGCACTTTAAAAAGACTGCCTTTAGCACCAAGAAAAATAGTACAATGGTAATAAGAACCATGCCTAAAACATTTTAAAGAAAGAGGAAATTACTTTTTTTACTCTTCCAAAACTTAGTATTATAAATTTGAAGATCAAAGATAGATATCTGAAAGAACAAAGAAGATTTCCCCCACCCAAAATGAACAAAATATATATATCTATTTCTTCTTTGCCTAAGGTTACAAATCATCTTCAGGAGTGAAGTTGTATGCAGTGATAGTTTTATACATAAGCTCTTGGTAGTGAAGGTGTGAAAGTATAACTAAAGTATAACTATGAACTGCAGAAATACAAACATAAGACATAAACAGTTTGCACCTTCAGTCATTTATACTTAAGGGGAACTCCACCAAGAAGAAGAAGGTCAAAACATCCAGAAACAGATGACCATTCTAAGGCAATAGATTTCATACTCATAAAAAACACAATGTGATGAGTCTTGTTTGTTCTGGGAGGTTCTTCAGAGAATTTTAGTGGTTTAGATGTCACTTAATTCAGCACTGACATGTTTTTACTATCCAATGGCTGTTAGTGGCTTTTGAGAAATAAGGTCATTAGTTTCCTTTACTTACAAGTTTTTCTATGGTCCCTGTGACAATATTTTCTGACAGCATGATAAAGGCAAATGGATTTATCTTATTCCTTTGGTGCAGAAAAGTTTTATTACTGCTAGTTCACACAGAGGGAAGTCAAGAAAAGAGAATGTGTGAAGACTCCTCACCCATTTATGTCAGTTATTTTTGCAAGTGAGATGAGAAAGATCATTGTGACTAACCCAGCTGACTTTGTGCTATAGCTTTTTTTTTTTTTAGAGTACTTACATGCTGCTTTTTCTATTTTCTCTATCATGATTGTTTTTTCCATCTGGTGTATGAAGAAAAACAGCTGGATGCTATAATGCTTTCTGCAGCTGCTGGACTTTTGTCCATGCCACAAAACCAGTAGCCTATGGACAACATTTTAGAAGTAAAATATAAGATGTTACTTTTAGAACATAAGAAGTGAGAAACTTGCAAAATTTTCCTCTAAACTTCAAGTCCTCTGCCTAAAGATAATTTATCTAAAATTTCACTTTGCAACAAATAGGAATAGCTGGTAGGGCTGCTTGTTCTGGAAGTATATTTAGATTGTCTGGCAAAAAAACTTGTTGTTTTATGATAGCTACTGAAAACTTTCTCTTTCACTAAGGTAGAAAAGATCACAGGTAGAAATAACACTGTTAATAACTAGAATAAGGTATTGCACTTCAAACTTGTTTCCAATACTGTATAAGAAAAATAAATACACTTTGGTTTTAACACAGTAGAACAGTTCCATACTTTCATTTGTTTGCAGCTACTTCTTTAAGTAGTTCCCACACTAAGGACATCATTTGCACTCAGTAGGCCTTAGGAAACAAGGTCTTGGCTACAATTCAAATGTCATTTAGCTCTTCAAAAGAGCTTATTTAGCGTATTTTCCTGCACCATTTGAGGAGCTGCCAACCTCACCACATTCAATTTCCAATGAAAAACTTTTCATTTTAAAAAATTGGGTTTCTCATCTCACATTATCGTACATCAAGCAGAGCTTCAGTAAAGATGTTGAAATTAAATGGTAAACAGCATCCAATATGAAACAACATCCTGGTTTTATCAGAAACTGGAATGTAATAAGTTTTTGTCTTATTGTATTTGGGGAAAAATTAGTGAATACTGAAATAAAACTAAGCTTCAAGCTTTAATTGCTTTCAAAGTATTTTTATTTTAATCATTCTTCTGAAAACACAGCCAGACTAGTCATCATAAAGTAGTTCATTTTTACGTGTGACCCCAAATGTTTGGCTAAGTCAATTCTTCATTATCTCATTCTATCTGAACAGTTTAAGAGGAAGTCACCAGCAGTTTATTGCTGCACATTGTGCCTTTGTGAATTCTGCACTGCTAATGAGAGGTATTGAATACGCTATGACTATGGTAGACAGACACACTTAAATCACCAACCATACCAGAGGAGAATAAGGTTTCTTCTAGGGAGTCACTAGAATGATTTGGAGATTTTTGAAACTTTGTTTTTCTTCAGGTGAAGAAAAAAAAAAAAAAGTATTAGGACAATAATTAAAGAAATTACAATCACTTACAAACTTAATAGGAAAATCAGCATCTTTAACAGTGAAAAATGTCATTACAATCCCCTGAGTTATGAAATGTATCTCCAAAATATTTGATGAAAGTCTTAATGTATTTAGATTTTCAGAAGGAAAAAAAGGCCAAAAACCTTTCACAGTATAAAAGGATATTAGGTATCTGAAAGTTAGTTGTATAAGTGCTAGCTGTTTGATTTGGCTTCCTTTATGATTATTGATGTGAAATAGGTAGTTCCAGAGAACAGCTCATCCCAACTATATTAAGATCATTAGATATCTCTCCACTGACTGAAGAAGTATAAACAATTAGCTTATTTTTGGACAACACATTTTTAAATCTCCAAATATTCAATAGATGAATTATGCTCTGCAGTACTCATGAATAGTAAAAGCAAATTCCTACCTTGAAATTTCAAAATTGGCTAGGGCAGAAAGTGAAAAATATTATTGTATGGTTGATTTTCACCAATTTGCCCAATAGCCTATGATAGTTCTGGAGTGGTATAATTTAAAACAGTAAATGATAATCTGAGGAAGACAACCACCAAATAGGCACACAAGAAGCTGTTAATTTGATCTGCTGGAGAGACTATTGAAAATCCTCAAACAGATTTAATGAAATTAATGGATGGATAGTACATACTCACATATAGGTCCCAATAAATGCAAAAGGTGAACTAAAAGAAATACAGTTGCATTGTTCATATATACTGCTGTTTTCTAAACTTATGGTAAGGACTCAGAATTTGGACCAATGTATATAGAGAGCTCAAAATAGATTTCTATTCAGTGCCAACTGATAGTCAAAAGGCATGCAAATTGTTAGCTTGGAAATTCAGCTGGGACAAAAATACATAAATAGAAGGTTACTAGCATGCAACTGGAATGTCCTTGAGTTTCACTATTACACTTTCACATTCATATTTATTTGCAGTTATCCATATTCAATATAGATCTATGATTCTATGTGTTAGGCCAACATTTGTTTGAGGTAAAGGTCCTTTGTGCAGCTGCTATTAGTCAACACTAAAGAAGCACATCAACCAAAGGGTCCTTTTTACATAATAAACAATCTGGCACTGGTCATTGACAAAGCCAGAGAATCTGCGATGCTTTATTATCCCTGAAGTCCCTCAAAAATAGAGGGCTATTATTTATACCCTGAGAGTGGTGCTATGTGACCAAGGTGAAAATGTGCAAATAAACTGTTATTTCTGATCCAAGGCGATGTGGTCTCAAAATAACTCTTAATGAAATTCATTTGTCTTTTTCTAATAATCTCTCCCTCCCAAATTTCAGGTTAAATTATATATATTAGCTTTTAGACTAACAGGAGTATACTTTTTATTATTGTCACATTACATTAAGATCCATTTGATCTTGAGACCTTTTCAGAACAAAAATAAAAATGGGTCAAAAACCTCCCTTCATTTTGTAATCTAAACATTTTGCCTGAATTTGACCAGTATTCAGAAATAATTTTAACCACCACTTACTTCCAATTCCTTCAATGAATAAACTGTTAGTCAAAAAGTTGTTTTGCCCAGAAGTAAAACACAGCGAATCTACAATCAATAGTTGTAAGAATAGAACATTTTTTTCCTTTTTAGTTCTCAGTATGATAAATAAGAACGCTGTACAAAGGGGGGGTTTTGCCTCTTAGATTGGCACAATGCTGCCCTCCTCCTCTGTCCACCCACTCTGTTTCACATTGTTATTGATTTCTGTCATTTACATCTTTTAAAAGTGGAAGAAAGAGAAGAAATTAGATATGAAACCACAGCATCAAACACCAGAGCCGTAAGAAGGTGGTGTACCTGTGCCACGCATGGACGCAGTTAGAGAGACTTTTTGTTTTAAGTGTATCCAGTAATTAGTATGTCAGAAGAAGAAAGATAAGTGAAAGATAAGATAAAAGCAACTTAGAGTTGTTAGAAAATTTGTACCCTCAGAGAAATCAAAAAAGCTGCAAACGAAACACTGCATTGGGCGCTGCCATATTTAACTTTTATGAGGAATAAATGTATTTCCACATTCCTATTTTTAAGCCATATTGTGCTTTCTTGGTGTTTGTATTACATAGAGGAAAAAAAAGAAACAAATCTTTAAATGTTTGGAGAATTAGACTGAAAAAACATTTGCTTGCCACTTCTGTGCATGCAAATACCACTGTCTGTCCCACGCATACAGTGCATCCCCTTAAAACAGCAGGAAGCCTGTGCTGACTTTTGGTAAGACCCAAACTCTCCTCATTCAGTACTGAAAGATTGTTCCTAGCTCAAACACACACACACTCAGGATTGAAGGTTACCACAGGTGTAACTCTGCCAGTCAGTGGAAAGGAGAGTGGGAGGTGTAAACCTTACCAATGGGAGATGAATCTGATAACGTACAGATTGATTGTAGCAATAACTCTATCGATCAACTCCAGTCCTTGAAATCTTCTAATAGCTTGAGGAACATTAGTACTTGAGATTCAAGGAAAAATGAAAAGACTCAAAAGGTCAAATAGAAATGGAGATTGCCTGGCAGTCAGTAATTTCCAGTAGCATAACAGATGTGAAGGTGACATTAGGATGGGGAGCCTATAATGCTCAGAGGCTAGCCAGCCATTAGCATGCTTCATTACAGAAACTGCAAACATTTTTGGAATTTCAGTTGCTTGAATGGAATGGAGACTGGTGAGAATATTCAACTAGCAAATCAATGAATCAGTTGCTCAGTCCACAGCATATGGGAATCAAGCACATCAAACAAAGAGCTCTGAGTATTCAGACAAGATATTTAAAAATAACGTAACGTGAACTCTGTAAGAACCAGAAGAAAGAATAGTTCAGTTACTTTCTAAATTCCAGAATCTTAGATGTCACACTAAAATTCGATGCATTTGAAGCCAGTAGCTAGGCATCCATGCGTTAAAGATCCCTGGTTACATTTCTGATTGGAGTATATCATAAATTATAACTGAATTCTGACCGTCAAAATGGAAAAGGAGAAGATTATAAAATTATCTTCTCGATAGTTCCACACTTACCAGTATACAAGAAAGACAGAAGCTATAAGATTAAGGAGATGAATATTTGACATGGCAAAAGATATAAAGTGTTTTGATTTTGTGAAATGCTGTCTAAAACAGTTACAGCTTCCTTTGCAATTTAAGGGGTATGTATTAAGTAACAGGTGGGCTAGAATAGTCTACAAAGCTTTACTATCAAAGACCACTAAAACGTGGCAAAAGGGAAGCAGCTTATAGTAGTCAAGTTTGGAGCAAAAATCAAGATGTTATGAACAAAATTAATCAAATCATCAAGAATTATGGGGAAAATAAGTAATTTATCTGTCCACTTACACACCTAAAGATGATAAAAAGAAGCTTTGGAATACACTATTTAGAAGAATACATTCATTCTGTCTTATATTATTGAAAGGACCTGGGAAGATTTACATTATTATAATGTTAAATCTTTAATGGTTGCAATTATCTGGGAGTTACTAAGGAAGGAGAAAGGTGTAGGATTTTTTTTTCTTCTTCCTTAAATAGCATGTCTTTATCAGAGTCACAAGATGCCTCTACAATGTCAGCTTTATTTATTGCAAATTATTAAAACAAATCTGAAGTAAATACTACCCAAAGTCTTGCATTGTGGATGCCAGATCCTTATCGCCAACTATTTTATTCTAACAAGTCTGTTCCTAATTGGCCACGCTACCTGCTAGCTAGATTTTTAAATATATAGGGTGGGTTATTGTCAGAAATGGGTTAACAGATTCTCTGGCTTCCATCACTGTTGATACGGTAACTCTAGGTGTCAGGTTTGGCTGAAGAAGTCAAAAGAGTAGGCTTCTGGGATGACGCCTTGAAAATGTAGCAGAGCACTTCTTACTTATTGAGAGAATTAGCAGGAGTCATATCCTAAATTAGAGGATGTTGGGTCCCAGAGCCTTTGTGCAAAATCGCTTGGAAAGCTAAACAAGACAAAATAGACTAATAAATAAATGTTATGATACAGCCATATTTAAGATCAAGTAACAGAAATAAAAAAATTAACATCATAATCACAAAACCTATCCTGCTAAAATTTACTGTGAGAAACGATGATTCTGAAAAGAACTCATGGATAATGATGAATGAACTCTCAGTGCTGTGTTGTGCCCAAAATAAAAAAATGTTATCCTTGGATGAGCAAAAAGGAGAACTCTAAGTAAGATTAAGGAGAACATATAACCTCTCATTTGACGTTTGTTGACTACTACTCTAACAATGATGTCCATAAATCAGAGCGAATGTTGATAATGTGAAGACAGCCTTACAATAAAAGAAGCTCAAGGAGCTACTGTAGCAACCTGAAAAGAACATAAACTTGGAAATGAAAAGTGAGAGATGGCTTTACAATCTGGTACCATCAACCAGAAGGTTACCTTTGTTCTCCAGTGGTTATCACTGAATGTAGATTAATACAGAATAGATCACAATGCCCATTGTTTAACAAAGAATAAATTAGCTATTAAAAAAATTAGCAGCTGTTATGGTGGATTCTCTGTAATTGCACATTTTTTATTCAATATTGTTTTCTAAAAAAAACACCAGTTCAAACAGGAATCAATTCAGATTCATCAAAAGGTCAGGAAGTCAACAGAAAATAAAGTGCACTACTTTGCATAGGCTGCATCTCTGTTAATTAAAGGTTTTAAAAAATGAGACAAGTTCTAAAGTGGTGCATATCTTTATTTATATCTCAGCAGAAGCTCTTTCTAATTGCCCGTTTTTCTTAGATGCCCATATTCTCACTAACAGTAAGCAATTGTATCCATCTCTCCCTCCAGTAGCAGTGACTGGAAAAGAGAAAACTCTGGACAATGCAAACAGAAAAAAGCCTGCATCTCAGTCGTGTCCCTGCTACACCTGTCTCAGAAAGGGACCTTTTGGCTTTATAGATTTTTATGATGAAGATCTTGCTAAAAGAGCATGTTAGGTGAACTAGGAAAAGATTTAGTAAGAGAACTTGTTAATGAGGGATTACAAAGCCCAATGGCACAAATATAATATGCACCAGGTCGATCTCTTTTCTACTACCCTTTACAGCTTGATTTTTGAAGGTAGAAATAATTGCTCTCAGAAAGGTAAGCTTTTCTTTTATTCTTCCACCTCCAAGCACTCCAGAACACATTCAGTCATCCCAACGGTTCTCCAACCTTGTTGTCCATCTAGCTCTCTACAGGACTGTAGGCTTATTCAGAACGAGATCAAGTTCTATGAGCATTACAGATTTTCATAGCACACATGCACAAATACAAAGTTATCCAAGGATGACATATTTTCACCTTTCTGACTGTTTTTACAATTTTGTCAAAGTTTTAATCCCCTTAATAGTGATAACAGGATGCTTGTATTGATCCTGTCTGGAAGACCATTGCAGGAGCTCGTGACCCACATCATAGTTAACCTGAGCAGGCGCAGGCCTGTGCTGGGCTGTGCTGCACATACAGGGTGGCTTTCAGGCTTGTGTTGTGCCGCACAAAATCCTTGGCTGCAGAATAACCTCAGTCAGCTGGTTGTGACAGAGGAGCCTGCAGGCAGCTCCCACTTCGTACCAACGATTACGCCTCCTGCGTGGCCTTACCTTTATTTAAAAGGGCAGCAAGAAGTTCTCAGGAGAACATCCTTTAGCAATACGGTTGTTTTCTTGTAAGGAAATTATATAATAGCTCAAGTGACCACAAGGGAGGGCTTCTCTCCATGGACAGCATGCGCTTTGGGCAGCACACTGTGGGGAAAATCCGTCCAGGCTTTGTCTGATGCTGCACAAAATGGGGTGCTCAGCATCTGAAGGGATGCCAGATTTACTCACTATCTACATTCCTCTTCTTACTTTGTTTTATTAAAGGAGTTATGTTATTAAGGCATTTGTTGTCAGGCCTTTCTTATTGAGATCTGGAGAGAACCCTGCACCGTCTCTCTCTCTCACTTCTCCTCACGGCGCTTCCCCCTCCCTGCCCCGGTACAGAATAATACTAGTGAAATGGGGAGTGTGGGTTATAGCCCTCTCCTCAAAGTGAGAATTATCAAAAAAGGCAATCTAATGGGTGAAACAAATAAATGAAAAGATTTCTTATTTTTCACTTAAAGCTTGTGCTATTGAACAAGTACACAGTGCACACTGAGCAGCTGATTCCGAGATGGGTCGGGGAATTCTTTCATTTCACATTATTAAAATGGTGCATTGCCAAAAAAAAAAAATTATATACTGCTAGATTATCTAAAAAAGCTTCTTCTAAACTCTAGAGGAACTACATGAACAGTAATGCTTTGAGACACCTCTTAGACATGGATTACCTCCGTGCTTCATTCAGTAGGATAATAATGTCATACTAGAAACAAATTTCAGTATCTTCTGTGCTTTCTCATATCTGATGTTGGGTGGTTTGTGGGAGCAGTGTCAAGGCATTAATCACCTAATACAGGAAGGATACACTCAAGGACGCTAAAGGGCTCTTTTACTGTCTTTCAGGAATTTGTTTTTCCTGAAGAATTTAGACTGCAGATTTAAAACATCAGGAGCTAGCAGAAGACATCCTTAAAATTGCACATGTAAACGTATAACTCCTCCCACTAAAAAAATAACGTAATTGTTTAATGGAACATGCATTACCTCTAGTATGCTTGTAAGCTTGGGTCTATTATTAATAGGCTTCTGAGTTAAAGCTGAGGAAAACAAGAAAACCTATAATTTGACAATATATTTGGCAAATTTTGAATCCTGTATCAAGAAGCAAATGACCAAACAACACACATACACCCCCCTCCAGCTATCCAGCTTTCAAAATCGTCCAAAGCACATGTCTGATTATTCCTCTATATAGAAGAGCAGGCATTTATTTTGCAATATTGCACTATTTCCTTGCCTCTAAATCACATGTAATTATAGAAATGGTAAGCCACAATACATGTCACGTTCTTCCTGATGCCCAACAGAACTAATTCCAATCCTATCATTAGATTTCATCTACTTAGTGATCAGCCACTTGTTAGCTTTTCTTGAATTATTCTTTCATTCATGAACATGGTTTGTTTGTTTCTTTGTCAAATCCTTATAAAATTTCTTTTAAAAGAACAGAGAGGAAAATATTTTGTTCTTTCCATTTATTTATTTTAGAAAAATCATGTCCTTGTGGCTAATTTCTATTAGAAATGTCTTAAAAGAATTTAAGTCCTTAATATTTGTACAATCTCTGAAAATGCAAAGAGTTAGTGGTTTTCTAGGTATTACTACAATTGAAAAAGCACACTATCTTTTCCTCTACTAAGTGGAGCATTTGGAAAGTAGTTAAACTTTCACTATCATTTAGAGTAGATACTTATTCCATTCTTATGCAAGACACCATGTACATTGAGTTTCAGATGTCGGTCTTGCAGAGTTATATGTATGTCTAACTTTCTCTATATCTAATGGATCACTTCAAAGAGGTTAAAATATCTTTTAAAATCCAATAGTGAGCAAAGTGAATAAAGAGAATTCTTGATTTGCGTGTAACTTTTTTTTTATATATGACTCTTGGAAAAGACACCTAAAGTATGTAAGTTAAGCCCATCACTTTTGAGTAGTTAGTCTATATTCAGGAATGAAAATACATTGATATGTGATAACACAAACTTACAAACGAAGAAACTCATCTGGCATTTACTAAGCCTGTTGGCATGTGCTAGGGAATTTGCAACCAGGCATGGAAACAGCCAAGCTCATGAAGCTTACATTTTCGGAGCTGTAGCAGTCTACTATAAATTGTTCTGCATCTAGGTCTACATAAATAGCAAAGACAGATGCACAATGCTAGTGCCAGTTTTACAAAATATTATCCCAGTCGTCAAGATGCTGTAATAAATAGGTTAATCTTTATTAATGTCTTTGATATTCATCATAACAGCATTAATCAAGAGGAATTAATTTGGAGTTAATGTGACTGCAATATGAATTGCCAATGGTGTTTTCTTGTAAATTCAGTTTTTGAGGACGGACTCAATATCCTTCATTCTCAAAACCAACCTTGATTTCTACTTTAATCCACGTGAACTATGAACTTCTGTGCTAGTGTTGATACTGATGTATGGTGGTTTTTTCCCCTTATAGATTTTTATGTTCGCAGATATCTGCCAGAACAATGGTCCATCCAATTTGTTTTTCCTTTCAGTTTTGTTCCCAACTAGCAATTCTGGTAAAAAGATTTTGACCCAATTGACTAGTACACTGTCAAACAGTCGCATGACTGATTTTTCCTATAGAAAAATAGTACTTTCTTTTTTTCAGTCTCAGGTACCGTAAGATAAATAATGTTTCTCATACATAATTTGGAAGTCAATAGAAAAACTCCTTCACATGAACTGATAGATATCTATAAATATGAAATACAAGTTACTGAGTTTCATCAGTCATATTTATAATGAATGTAAATCATTAGAACCTGGGAGTTAGCTGCATCACAAATAGATATAAATTCTTTCAGAACTGGAATATAAATTAGGAAATAACTAATTGCTGTCTTAAGTACTGTCTATATGGAAGATTGCAGCTACTGACTCTAGTACAGAAGAAGGAGCGAAAACTACGTTAAGAAACCAAAAATCAAAGCCTTAAACTCTTACATTCTGGTTCAATACCTCCACGATATAACCATTCTTTGTGGCTCTGGGTCAATTTTCACTACATTTCATTAACAAAATACTAGATTTAACAAACTGTTCTGATGCATGGGGGTTTTTTAATAATTTGTAGTTAAACAAGTATGCTGAACGTTTCAGGATCCTACCACTGTGAGTTCCGTTTAGAGGATTCTAAATCTCACTCACTATGGTGTAACTTTAGCATCAGACACCAAATGATAATGCATTAAAAATGAGTATAACTGTTATATCACATATGTATATGTGTATGCAGATGTATATATACGTATGTGCATGTATATATACACAGACATATACACACAAACACACTGTCCTGGTTTCGGTTGGGATAGAGTTAATTTTCTTCCTAGTAGCTGGTATAGTGCTGTGTTTTGGATTTAGTGTGAGAATAATGTGGATAAGAAAATTAACTCTATCCCAGCCAAACCCAGGACACACACACGTGTTGTAGTTCTCCAACCGGACACCAGATGGTAATGCATACTAGAGCAGATACAAAGCATTACAAGCCTTCTATGGTCAGAGCCATTGCTATGGAGGTGAAAACTCATTTTGCAGTATTTGGCATACCATGCATGATGAAGTTTTTGATGGAAAGGAGATGGGGGAATTGGGTGGGAGTTCTTTATGTATTTACATCTATCTTGAAGTGTATTTTAAAGTTAATCACACAGAAGTTCATATCTATGCCTTTTAATTTAGTTTTAACCTGTTTTCTTAACACGTTTTCCAGTTCATAAGTATGTGGAGCAGTTCTGCTCTTTAATTGCAATATTGTAGCATATGGAAGACCTGAACAGGAAGCATCAGGTCTTGTCCTAAGTTTTGCAGTTTGTTCCATTGAAGCCAAAAGTTCCAGTTCAAGTTGCCTCTGAAGAAGCAAAAATTATGGTGAAACAGTAAATGCATTTTAACAAAGAGAAATGTAGTAAAAACTTCAAAATGAAGTTAAAGGATTGCTCACAAAGACTGTGTACATTATATACCTGTAAAACAAATATTGTTTTCTAGTTTTCTGGTTGTCTTCCTCTAAAACTAGTTAAAGGTTTAGTAATTAAAAAATAATCATTTGTATTAGATTCTAAATGAACGAACATGCAATTAAAGAAAAAGTAACTCTAATCAATCATCTTTCTTGGAGTAATTAAAATTCTTTTAATTTATGTCAAGTAGTTGCCAGGTGGGAATATCAGGCCTCATTAATGGTACAATTAAAAATAAAGAATGAAAAAGGTACATTAACATCTTGTAAAATTCACACTATTTTCTTGTTTCCTGAATAAGTTGTTCTCTTTCCCCATTTGTTTTGGTTAACTCATGAGTATCATAGAACCAATAACTGAAATGGAAGCAGGGTAAAGATATCTTGGGAGGTGGGAGGTCCATTAAATCTGAAACAGCAAATACCATCACCTTTGGGTTGTAGTATCTTATTCAGTTTCATAATCACAAAGGCCCACCTAGCTTTGCTTTGCAGTTCTGCCCAAAGACAGAGGCCATAACTGCAGTCACCAAGAAAAAAAAAGGACATGTTTAAGAAGCACATAGAGGTCCAATGAGATTAGAAGAGTGGGTGGTAAAAGGTAGAGGGGAATTTTATACTTCTGGGAAAAAAAAAAATTATATATATATATTTACTTATTTAAAGGAAGTTCAAGTAATTACATGGATTGCATGAAGCTTAGCATAGCACACTCGACTTTTTACTTTACTAATTTCACTCTTTCTTTTGTCTTCTCTAAAACTTTCATTTTCCAAGAGTTCATCTGCAATTACATGCTGCATTTGTCAATATGAATACATTGTATGAACAATACCAATAATTCACACATACCACAGCAGAAAACATTCATCGAGTTCACAGAGATCTCTGTTCAGTGTTCAAGATATTCCTAGCTCATAGATGGGTACAACCAAAGATATTTCATTTGACACAATCAGGTCAGTTGATTTATCTAACAGCACATTCTAATAACTAAGCCAAAGTTTTACACATCTGTAAAGGTGCTACTGAAAGCAGAACATTAAATAGCCCAAAGAGTACAAACTGACAATTTACTAGATATTTTAACATAAGATGTTATGAAAAAGAATTCCATGAATTCATAAGCTTAAGGGAATCCTACTATTGTGTTTTTTAAAAAGTCTAAAAAGACAATTAAAAAAAAAAACACAAAACAACACCTTCCCAGTAATCAAACTATGTTTTTTCTGTTTGTACAGTAGATGTGAGAACCATTGATTACTTATCAAAAGAACACACTAATTTGCTGAGGATTGTGAAGAAAATCATTACAGGGTTTGAAGCATTGGGAGAGTCCCCTTGAATAGTACCATTTAAAACCAAAGCAATTCTATAGAGGTTTTATAGATTTTCACTTTATCTGGTAGTTTGAGAAATAGGCTTTGAAAAATCACTACTATCACATGGAATATGATCTAATTTTATAAAACTACAACTAATAAGTGCTACTTATTTCATGTTGCCCTTACTTCTGCCTTCTAGATTTTTAACTGCTCTTCATTATTTCTTGAATTCTGGTTTATAATGCCATATAAAGTCTCCATTACTAGTCTACAGGGAATTGTAGGACATAACTACTGTTTAGAGATGGCTAGAGAATGGAAACCTGGCAAAACCGGGTAGTTAAAAGGTACAGATTGAATTGCCACTCATGATACAGACCAGGAAGTATGAAGAAATTGCATGCAGTCTTGTCATTTAACTGCCACTAAAACTGCTGAGCTTTCAGCAGCGTTTTCCTGTCATACACATCTATACTCCACATATGGGTATAACCATATACTTTTAGTCCATCCAAATTTTATTTCTCATCCAAGTTTTAAGACTATTTCTTAGGAAAAAAAAAACCACAGAAAACCCAAAACAAAAAGAACAACAAAAACCCAACACCCCCCTCAACTAAAAAAGAATCCAAACAAAAACTAAAACCAAACCAAACACAAAAACCCACCACTGATGGTTTTCAATTGGTACGCATATATTTGTTTCTTAAAAAAGAAACATATAGCTCTGGCTCACTAGAGGAACCTGTGCTAAGTAATCAGAAGGATGAATTTACACTGTAAAATGAGCAAAAAACATTGGTGGAGGCAATGACATACACTTAAAGCAGAGGCTGAACCTTGATCCCTTTGACAGTGAGACTCAGTATGTCCATTGCTTAACAGTACCTGACTTCATTTTCCTTCTGCCTCAAGAGAGAGAGAAAATATGAAGGGGGATGGGGCGGAGGGAGGAAATCAGGAAAATATAGTAAAACAATTATTTTTACTTGTTTACTTTATATTCTTCTCCAGTTATCAGCACAGCTTCTTTCTGCTTCAGAATCTCGGTAACACGGGGGAATTTTTCCAAAATGAGGGTGACAGTCAGAAGACAACAGCTCTACTCATTGATATATTTGAGTGAGTGGCCTGTGTTATCATGTTCATGTTGAACTAAAGCATATGGCAGTAATAATTCATGGCAACCTGCGTGTTTCACAGACCTGTCATATAATAAGAATATTTTCTTTCTCAGATCCCAGGCTTCCTAAATCCCACACTTCTGCTGTGATAAGTACGCAAATACTAAATCTTCTGAGACACAGATTTGTTCTTGCACCAGGGGAAAAAAAAAAAATATCTAACAGTGTTAGGTCTCCCAGTTTGGGAATTTTCCACAGTGCACTTGAGTTCCTCATATTTCGATGAACTAGCAGAACAATCCTAAACTATCAACATCTAAATCTCCCCAATATACCTAAGGCTGGGGCAGGTATTTTGTAACCATTACTGAGCACTCCACTGCTGGACAACTCCACAGTGAATTGGTTTAGATTGTGTAAGCTGGAGTAAATCATAGAACTGCTTTGATTTACAACTTGGGGTCAGCCACTTGGACTGCTCATATAGGCACCTTTGTTTCTTTTTCCAACTTCATCTGTACCTTCTTGGCTGCTCAGAGGCACAGCCCAAAGAATTGACCTCAATTTTTGTCTAGATAAAAAAAAAAAAACAAATCCAAAACCAAACAACAAAAACCCCACAAACAAACACTAATCTAAGCAAAATTTATGAAGCAGAAATTTGTTCACAATAATTATAAAGTGAAAGGCTCAGTAAAGATGCCCAATTGTCATACTGTAATTTTTGGGAATGGCATGATTTTGAAAGACAGGGCAATGTTCTTCTTTAATTTTAGTTTGTGATGTAAAGCAAAAAAACCCCATAGATCTAAACGTGGTGTTCCTTTACATGCAACACTCATTGCTAAATTGTTCTTTGCTAAGGATCATTAGGGAGTTTTATGTCCATAGAGAAAGTAAGATTTTTCAGCAAAAATAATTAGAGTGTGATGTAGTCATTGTTTGGGTCTGCTAGTTTCTAGACTACATTTTGTACCTTAAAGTAAATAGCAGGTACAACAGGTTTTCAGTGGAATAAGAAAGGCCATCCCCTCAAGCACTGCGTTTCTGATGATCCATGAAAAAGGTTTGTAATGAGCTGGCGATTGACATTGATTACTATTAAAAGGTAGTGAAAACACACAAACTGTGTTGCAAAGTTTTCACTTTTAAGTGACACCTGCAACTGTGATGTTTATCAGGTGCAGAATTTGTGTTTCCCTGAAATCAAGGTATGAATTTCAGAAATGACACGTCTCTGGTTACTTTCTGTTCAGAGGCAGTAGCAGGTACATGAAGATTTGGGAAAGAACAAGCTTTTTTTTTCTTTCTAATTTTAGAATTATATTTTAGAAGTATGCTGAAATCACTACCTCATATTCAGCATGCTGAAATGTCAGGTTACAAATTCACCAGTAGACAGTGGTATTTCTGTGTTACATGACGTTAGGAAGCTGATAACTGATTGCATTTTCGCTCTCTGTCACTCAGTCATGTGTCTTCGTTAAAGTAATCCACACCTCACTGTCACACTGTCCACTAACCCTGGCAATTGTTGTCTTTCTGAATACTGACTGAGACCTGCTGTTTTCAGGAGACTTGATGGTATAATTGATGAAAAGTGGGTTTTGGGAGATCAGACTTACTTTTTGTAATTTGAAGTTAAGCAGCTTCACTCTTTGCTGGGTAAAAAACTGGCTGGATGGCTGAGCCCAGAGACTTGTGGTGAATGGAGTTAAATCCAGTTGGTGAAGTCTATCAACAGAAGCATGCACAGGCCAAAAAAATTAATAAGGGATATTAACTTGGAGCAGAAAAATGTGATATACTTCATTTTTTTAGTCTTCCATTTTTCCCCAATGCTGATCTTTTTCACTCTTGTATTGAATAATTAAGTGTGCTATAAAACATGCAGGAAAAGAGTTCTGACTCATTGGCCCCTAAAGTGTTTTGTCTGTCATTGGTTATCTGTTTGTATTTCTTTGTTTCTGCAAGTGTAAAAGATGTTTGGGCTCAGTCACTGATAACCTCTTTACAAGTTGTTAAAAAAAAAACAAAACAAACCACCAACAACAACGCAGTAGGTTGTATTCCTTGTTCAATACCTACAATTGTTTGTCTGCAAGCTTGCACTTCAGAAATAGGACATTAATTTAATGGCTTTGCTTACATTTAGGATATCAGCACAGAACACATGCACACAGAGCAAAAATTGTGTATGAATTGGCCTAACGTTTTTATTTTATTGAATTAGTGAAACATCAGACCTTCTATGCAGTGTCCACAGTATCTCTCTGAATGAAGAGAAACAAGTCATGTATTTTAATGATTTAGGCCCTTAAATTGTATGTGTAGGCACTTAACTAAATCAAAGGCGTTTCATTAAGAAATTCTTTCTAGAATAAAGTGTGCATGTTATTATTATTTCATCATTAATAGAACGATTACAATTTCCATTTTAAAGCATTTCAGTAGTGTGTTTCATCTAAAAGATCAATTCAAAACCTTTTGCTGTTTACTCTAGCTACTAGTTCTGTTTATGCCTCCCTGCAGCAGCCTGCCATTTGGAGACATTAGGCAGGCAGGCTGACACCAATCAAAAAGCACCATCTACGCAATCACCACAATCAGCTCCTTTGAATGCAACACAGGTCATTACACATATTGATTTGATGGCAATTTTTTGTGCTAAGCTGAATCCCACAGGAATATAATCAGTGGTGCTCAAAGCACCTTTACGCGTTGATGAGTCCTCTCAGGGTAATAAAGCGGAAGACCGGACAGTTTCTGACTCCAACAGGCTAAGATTTTAGGCACCTGCACAACCTGCAGGATTATGACAGTTTTAGGTATCCACATAGGTGGAGGTGTAGATGCCTAAAGGAACTTTTCTAGCACACAACTAGACACCTACGAAAGGAGGATTTTGTGGAGCGCCATTCTAGTATGCTGCATTGATGTAATATTTTAGTTGTAAAATGAATTAAAGAAAAGGTTTGCTTTAGTTTTCCAAAGGAAGATAATTCAGAATTAGGAATCTGAAGTAATAGTCATGCAATACAACACAATAATACTACTGAGTGCACATCCAAAAGTTTCAAAATGTAGAAGTGAATATAAACCAACCTTAATTCTGTCTCTATATTGATAGGCTTTAAATTTAATTCTGAAAAGTAATTAAATACTGGCTTGTATTACCAGTTAATTTTCAATCATAAAACTTTCTTTTACTGGGCCTTTATTATGAAATTTCATATCAGACCTTCCCATAAGATGTACTACTACTTGTTTAAAGTGTCTTCTTTATAGTTATTAATGGATATCAACTAAATATACAATTCTAAATTTTTTTTATTAAGGAATGCTGGGTTTTTGGGGGGTTTGGTTTTTTGTGTGTTTTTTTTTGTTTTGTTTTGTTTTTTTTTTAAAGTGTAAGTAGATTATAGATCTCTCTGATTGTAGTGGCTTCTCGGTTCTCCTGTAGTCACAATGGTCAACTGAAATGCAATAATAATAACAACAACTCCAGGCCATAAGTTCAAGTTCATACAAAGGTTTTGCTTCTTTGGCTTTGATGAAGTGACAATATGAATAAAACCTAAATGCAAGTGAGCCCCCTGAAGCATGTTTCTTAGATATATGCAAATATCTAAGCCCATCATAATGGTCACCACTTTTCTGATTGCTTCCCCATACCTTCTGAAGTAGGGCACACCATTAATGAAGTTCTAAAATCCCAATCCTGTAAACCACACTCACTAGCATTATGTCAATCTCTAAAGATACATTTTTGAATTGCCAGACTATTCCACTCTTTTGCCAACCAAAATATAACAACAAATGCTTTACCATGGAAATGTTATTGCATGTTTTCTATTCATAAACTGAACTTACATTTTTTATGTTAGCTTAATGACAGATTTTGAAAAATTCATGGAATGACAAATGAATAAAATCTATGAAAGTTCTGTGATTTGTGGAGATATGGAATATTTTCTTAGTTCATAGGAAAACACTGACTTAAAAAAAGGTGGATAGTGTTCAAAAGAAGAGATGATCTTATGCTGCAAGAGTTCTTTGATGTCATAATAGAATCTCTATCATGTGTATGGAGGAGTTCTGTATACTACTTTTTCAGAAGTCATATTCTGTTGAGAAAATTAGGAAAACGCAAAGCAGCAGTCAAAAGCGCTTAAACTTGCACACAGCTATTTGCATATGAAACTGTAGGACTGGTTAGTTCAAACAGTTCTAAACTCTCCCCAGTGTTAAAAAAACCCTACTGTTTTTTAATCCTACACCTTTTGAAGTATACATAACAGAATTTGGACAGACTTAATTTACAACATATCAGTGTAACATTTAGCCTCACTTTTTTCCTTGTACAAGATACTGGAAAGACTGCAGTGTTCTACCTCTAGGATTACTTCAGAAATTAAAAAAAAAAACCACCCCAACCACCAAAAACTCCCCCAAAACCCCAAACAAAAACTACACACCAAAACCCACCACTCCAGCTGTGCACGGAGGTGATGTTGCCATATCTTGACCCTAACATGAACATCTATTGAGCCAAGCACTACTTTTGAATAAGATTAAGTCAAGAATTTGCTTCAGTAAGACACCTTTCCTATGTAAAGTGCTTTACGATGAAAGAAACAGTGGTGAATCATTCAATATAGTGACAGGTGAAGCAGTTTGTACCTGTCCTATGCTTGAACTGCTGAGCACCATACTTCCTTTAGAAGCCCCGAATGCACTGACTGTTGTGATAGATTTTGGGGGGAGTTTAAATCAGAAAAAAGGGGGGCAGGAAGCTCTATCTATTTCCTAAATATATAAGGGACCATCAAACAACTCAAGGATAAGCCAAGTTTTTGGTCTGATAACTTAACACAACTTTATAATTTCCTGCCTATATTTGTTGACAATTCTGATTAAAATGTGTGTAGCTTATAAATAAGGAATATCTATTAAAAATATATACAGAAACAAGATTTCTAATCTGAAGGTATACAGGAGCATTATCCCAGATTTATCTGAAAAAGAAAGGTGGGCTTTGAGATTTTTTTTTTTTTTTTAAGAAAGCACACAAGTTGGCAATTGTGGAGCTCCTGGTGCTGAAATACTCTCAATTCTTAGAAGAGGCTAGGGTGATGCTAGAATTTAGGATTACAATTTGCATGCATTGGGTCACTGAATGATATCAACATTTTCATTTTTAGATTGGTTTATCAGCAGGGGGACCAAAACTTCTCATTGAAAAGCTAAATAGAGTCTGTCTACTGGACTGACCTCTTTTCTGAATATGACTTATCAATTTTCTCTTTAAATGATTGATAGCAAAATTGTATACAGCATTTGAGAAACAGTTACAGTCTACTACATGCTATTTTCTGGTTTATATACCCAATACATTTGACCTCTAGGCATTGCACAGGAAGCTCACGTTCCAGCAAAAATCTGTAATGCCTTAAATGACTTTTTGAATCACAGAACCTCAGGTTAAGGCTTTTCAAATAATTATTTGTATCTTATAGAATTAAGAGATTATATTTTCTTACTGAGACACCAAAAAAAAAGTAAATTCAGAAAATTCCCCTTTTAATGATAAAGTAATAATAATAGAAGTTTAAAAGTATTTCCTCTATTTCTAGATATAGTAGTATAGCAGGTTTTTTAGGACTCATCATGCCAACCATATGTTGGGTTTTTTTCTGCCCTAGAAGAAAAGTGCATTTTTTTCCCCACTCTACCTCAGGTAGAGCATCAGTTAAAGTTTGTTGTGGTGGTTTAACCCGACAGGCCGCCAAACACCACATAGCCACTCTTCTCATGCTAAATCCAAAACACAACACTAGGAAGAAATTTAACTCTATCCCAGCTGAAACCAGGACATTTGTATAAGGAAACAGCAGAAATAACCTGCAAGTTGATCTCCTGTCTTGAACTCAAAAAACCTAATGGAACAACAGAAACATTAAGGAGAAGAGAGTATATTCTCCTCCATATTTCAAAAAAGTAAATTAATATGAAAAATTCATCATGAGAAAGTATAATTTATTACAGTCTTCCAAGGTAATGTCTGAAGTGAACTATTCATTTTATTTGCTGAAACAAAACTCATGCAAAGTCTCTTCTGAAGCAGTATGGCTATATACAAATTCATAAAACTCTTCTACTTGGTGTATTAAAGCATCTACAACATCTCACCATCCCATCTACAGCACAAGATCTTCACTTTCTATCTAGAGACATCCTTTTTTAGGTGCTGGATTTTATCACATTTTCATTAATGATGTTTGCACAGAGGCCAGGAGGACTAATGAAATATGCTAAGATTAAAAACTGGAGGAGCACTATCATTGCAAAAAAACTAGTTAACTTTGAGGTGATTCGATGATACTACAGAGAAAAAAAGATAAAAGTGTAGTGATATTACATGCGAAGTCCAGCACTTGAAGGCAACAGAGCTGAAGTATTGTTCTGAGTAGATGAACTGGAAGTGAAAGAGCCAGAAAAAATCTGAGGATATCTGCTAATCAGCGGCTGAATGTCAGGCATCATGGAGAAGACAAATGTAACCCTAGGATGCATCACACATTTTCTAGTAAGATATTTCCATCAAAGGAAGGAAATCAATAGTTATGTTGTACAGAACATTGATAGGAGTTTTAATGTAATACTGTATTCAAATATTTACTTTTAAATATATATATA
>NW_009215938.1:0-27488 GCF_000690835.1 Fulmarus glacialis | reverse complement strand
TATGATTCTATGATTCTATGATTCAAGTGCACTCCATACATGTTCTTCAGGCTCTCCCAGCACCCGTGTGCGTTCGCTGTGACTCTGAGCTGAACCACAGCCCTGCCTTTTCTCAGCCTTTCCTGTCTCCTACCCTGCATTTCTTTCTACTTCCCTCCTGGTTCTGAGAATGACTGGACTGCGGTGACTTTGGAAATTGTTTATTATGCAATATCCTTGCACCAGACTTCTTTTGAGCCATAAAATAAACCCAAATATTTTTGTTTTTTTAAAAATTATTTTTAGTTTGCTAAGTCCTATGGGTACCTCAATTACTGTCATCTTAGTTTTGTTATAGTACACTACAAAACTCCCAAAAGCTCGTATGGAAGAAGGGGCAGAGTATTCTTCCAATCTATTTGTACAAAACCACAGTATTTCATTGCTATTTGTGTGTGGATCCTTTTTTTCTTCAGGCAATAACAGGAAAAGCTGGTAGGGAGAAATTACTTTTCAACCAGATGATATACACTTTTGTTAGTGGAGAAAGTGCACATGGCCAAGAAGCTGTCTAGTGGTCCCCTGTTTTAAACTTCGTGCCACCTCATGCCATGCTTTTCACTTTTACAGGTGTATATGCAATCTGACCACTCACTTGGTAGCTTGTTTCATACCTCTGTCTGCAGATCACACTCTCCGAGGTTATTTTCCCAGTGACTGTCAATGAGACAACATGCATACATCAAAGCTCTGTACTGGCAGAGAAAAAGAATAGACCTGTTATAAAAGTACTTGGAGATCCTTTCAGGTTAAGATATACTGTTGGTCACCCAGCAATGCTGCGCAGCAGAAGGCTGTAGCCAGCAGGTAGACCTTGATCTTTTTTGAAACAGGATTAGAAGTAGGTTCAAAGATACGAAGGTGGAAGAAGACAGTTACAACCAGAGGATAATTAAAAACATTGCAGGATGGGTTAGTCAAGAGCTGGTATGTGAATCTGTTGCCTGGTGTATAGGATAGACTTGTAGAGCTTTTTACTCTAGAGTCAGGTGAAAAATTCTCCTCTGTGCTGATCAGAAAAACTTCCTATTTACTGAAGACAGAGAATGAATGGCAAGACATATAAATCCGTAAAATTAGATTTAATTAAAGCATTTAAACACAAATAAAGTCTTGGTGTCCACCTGAAAGCAGAAGGGAGGTACAGAACGAAGAATCATGTGACTTCTGAAACTTGTCAGGAAAGTTATTGACGGGAACAGCAAAACTGAATCTGAGTGGATCTGAATAGCATGCTCGCTTTGTTACTGGGAAAAACATGATTAAGCTGGGGGCATCTGGGGCATCTTGGGCAATCTCAGTGCTTATTGTGCCATCTCCAAGCATTAGATCAAAACTGGGATATGTAACAAACCTAACTCCAGTGCATTGATGTGTATGTACAGAGCTTCTCTTGGCTTATGAGCACTGATAAAAGCAAACTCATTGAGTGAAGTGTCTATCTCATGTCAAATTACCTGATGTCAGCTGCACGCAGTTCTGAATACACTTTTGCAATAACTTACTGTGGAAAAAATCGAATCCTTATCTAAATGAGAACCACTCAGTGGAATTTAAACCAAGTAATATCTATTACAAAAATATTTGTTTAGGAAAATAATGAGATTACATTTTACAGTTAAAAATCCCAAGACAGACTTTAAAAACTGTAACAAAAAATGTCCAACAATTTTTCAGTATATATTGAGGGAGTTGCTTTTGTTGCACTTTAGTTCTGCTAACTGTGTTGAACTTGTAGGAGGGAGGAAGGCTATTCTTCCTGCACACAGAGAACAGTGCTAGTGGCAGTATTTGTGTGGCAAAGTTTTTAAAATCTCAGGCTTAGGTGGTTATAGCAATGAATAAATACAGAACTGTATGTGAGCCGCTTTTCCTGTCTGATGGAATAGAGCTATATGGAGCAACAGGTGCACGGCAGGTACTTTACTGCAACGATGTTGAAAAGAGCAATATGTTTGACAGAAGTAAATTAACATTTACAGCAGGCATATAAAAAGATGAAATATCAGAGAAGTAGAAATGCCTGACAGCATTGACAGGTTAAGAGCCAGGTTCCTGCTCAAGTCAAGTTTTCTTGCTGGTCTCCTGTTGTGTTTGTACCTTGTCACCTTCAGGCCACTCTCAGGTATGATCGTGAGCCTCACAGCCTGCAGCCAGTGCAGTTATTATGAACAACAATGTCTGTTTGCTGTCTATGAAGAGTGTGACCAAAACTAGTGAATCCTGGTAATTTGCTCCTAAGCCACCGAGTGCTAGGGTGGATCACTGATCTCAGGATGAAGTGTTTCCTATAACCAGTTACGCTGCTGTCTCTGTAAACTGGATAGCTCTTGCTTCTCAACTATTGACTAAAATAATGATGTCTGGTGGCAAAAGGACTGTCTTGGAGTAATCTTTCATCACCATCCAATTCGCTACTTTTCTTCCCACAATTATTTTTAAGTCCTGGCAACGACACCTTGGTTATGAAGCCGCTTCCCAGCTAAGACCTTTAATGAGAAATTTTTGTTTGGGTTTTGATCTTTCCCCAGCATGATGACTATCCTCTGCAGAGTTATAGCACCAGCCGTGTGCTCATGTGTGCTGAGAACAGCATGCTGCACGTGCTGATGTTGTTGGACCTGTCTCTTGAACTGACAGAATTGATCACAGAAGTTCACCTCTGAAGTGGTCAATACTTCTGCAGTATTTCAATCTTTCTGTAGTGAATCTCATACAGTTTCATGCTTTTAACTTGCTTTTATTTCCTGCCAGTTCACTCCAGACACACTGTGAAATCTCATGAGGGCTCAATTTTTACATCCACACTGCTCTGAGCTTCTGTGTTTCTTTGCAGCAGGCAGCACACAACATAATTTCCACCATCATTGTTACACTGATGATTCACTGGTTTATCAAATGCTTGGGAATTTGCTTTCAAATCCTATTACTTCCATAATCGAGGAGTGTAAAAGGGATTGCCTTGGGAATGGCATCTTTCTCTACCACCTCAGTACACCTCTGTGGTTGTTTTTAAGGTTATGTGTTGTGTGATCTCTGATCCATTTTGTCTTATGAACGTTACAAACACAACTGGGTTCCCAGGCACCTGTTTAGGGTCTGGTCTGTGAACATACCGCTTCAGTCACCCCCAGAAAGCTGATTCACGTGGGCCTTAAAAAATTAAACTCTCCTTTTGGGGTAGCTTCCCTCCAAGGATGCCCCTGAAGAGCTTTCCCTTCCCCGCTTCTCTGGCAGACGTGTCTCGTTCTGTGACACAGGGATTGCAACAGCAATTTTCCCCTCACCAGCCTGGGCTTTCCTGCCCGGCTCAGGGACACCTGGCTTGGGAGCGGTGTGAATAGGAACAATTTCTAAGCGATGGGTTTCACATGGAACCAGAAAGTGCCACAAACACCCAGAGCCGAAGATAAATGAGAGACTTCTGTGTCTCTCAGCATAAAAACTAACTTCAGCAAAGCTACACTTATTGGTAAGTGCAGAGACCCTAGCTCCTAATCTGGTGCCATACATGGCTTTATACATTTTGATTGTGAGAAGTAATTTAAAATACATTGAATGATTCTGTTTTCCTCTCCTCCTGGGATCGCTTTAATGTCCGATACTTTCTTGTTGGAGTGGGATATTTGTCACAGCATTTCAAACAGTTAGCTTGAAACTATGTATTCCTCTGGAGTCCTCAAAACATTTGAAGCTAAACACTTCAAAATTCAAAGAGGCTTTGCTCAAATACATAGATACAAAAATGCTTTCACAGAAACAGTTGCAACCCTTTTTAAAAATCCCCTCGTTTTCACACCCTGTTGCATTACAAGACTAATTCTCCTTGCAGCTAGCGGATCTAAATTGCACGTTTTGAAGTCACAAAGCTTCCCTCTATTCTCCTAGGAGCTGTGAACCCAATTCCTCTGCAAAACTATCCAGATTGTTGAACTGCTATAATCTTTCAGAAGACAGTGACGTTTTGTTTTGGAAACTCGCTCTGATTTACTTGTGTGTTCCCAGTTTTACATGAATTGCCAGATATTCCTGCAAATATAAAATCCTCCAAATTAAATGTCTTTATCGTGCATGTGTCCTTACGATCCTTTTATCCAACCATATGGAATGAATTCGGGATTTACAGCAGCTAATTTGATAATTATTCTATTGTGCAGACGTACAGAAGGGTAACAATTCAAGACTCTCAATAAACCCAATGAAAACAAAAGGAAAGCATCTTGCTTCATCTGGCCTCTCCTTCCTTTGTACCAATACCATCTAAAACAGTTTTCCCCATTAAGATTAAAACAAGCAGCTTGATTCTTAATGATAGCAATTATTTTTGAGTGCTCTGGTGAGTATAATTACACTGTCAAGAGTTCACTTATGTTCCTCTGGTAGCCATGTGGCTCTGTTGCAGATTTCTAATTTCTCTCTCCTACAGGATCTGCACCCCTTAAACAGTTGTACCCTTGCTACCAGCCTCATACATTTGTGCTCGTGCCGTGACGAGTTGCACGCCACCTGCCCGCCACCGTAACTTAGCGCTGAGCAGATAAATATGACAGTCCGCTCCCCAGAGGCTCCTGCTCTCTGCTTCCTCACAGGCGGCTGCACGGCAGGATCTGAGCCTGGGAATGTCACCAGAAAATGAAAGTGGGAGAGAGAGAAAAGGAGCAACTGTGTTGAGAATGCACAACAAAAAAACCTTAAAAGCCTAGGTGTGAGATGCATCCTGATAATGATGAAAGAAAGTATGTCACTGGAGTGAGAGAAGTCAGCATTAAGGGAAACGCCTCACGGGGAAAGGAAAAACTGTGAGCTGAAGGCTGCCGTGCTGCTGGAGGAGAGCATCCAAAAGTGGAAAAGTGGAAAGCAGCAAGCGACAAAGGAAAAGCAATATTTGACCAGAGATACTGAAACAGAGGAGAAAAATGTAGAAAAAAGCAGGATTAAGAAAAAAAGGAAATACAAGGAAGAAATTATTGTGGTCAGTGATTCATTAGCTAGCATTCATGGGATCTGTGCGATTTCCAGAGGGCTAGAGCTCAGCTCAAGGTATGCTTCAACATAATTTCACGTCTTCTCAAGGAAGGGGGAATGAGTCCAGCCGGTGAGCAAGGTAAAACAAAGAGCAGGAGAGACACCGAGAAAGTATTTTTGTCTTACCGCTGATTTTCTCTCTGTGTGACTCGAGCTATTCTTTAGCCGGGAGTGCCATTTTACCCAGTCAGCACACCCCTGTGACCAAACTTAAGCATTTATATCAGGTTTGCTGGTTTAATGCCATGAGGGTAAGAACTGAAAGATTTTTATGACGAGCAGAGCATGTTTTCATACATTCCTGAATTTTTTAAGCCAGATCTATTTGTCCTTGTGCTATTCTGTAGAAACCTATTACAAATCACTACTGCTTGGTTCCTTTCCCACCAACATACGCTATTATAGCTTGTGACATGTGAAGCAGGAGAGGGAGAGACAAGGTAAGTCTTGGGGGAGTCAGAGTGGAAAAAGGTGGTCTTCCTTACAGGTAAAGTTTGAAAAAATGCTGTGTGGCCCACGAAGGTTGTTCTGAAAAAGTGTCTCAACTCAGATGGGAAAACTCGGTGAGAGGATCAGCCCGCCTGCTCTGCTCTGCCTCCTCCAATTTGCCACTTCCAGGGAAAGAACGTCCCTCTGCTTGGGAGATGTGGGGGAGACCTGTTCTTCATCAGGAAGCAAGAGCACTTCTTCATGGTGGTTTGAAGAGGAGAGATGACATCCCTTTGGGAGCTCAGACTTGTCCAATCACCTCTTCCCACCTGCCCTGTAAAATGGAAATCTGTCTGAAAAACTCTGAAACCCGCAAAGGAACCATGAAGACCCAGTGAGAGCATGTTCTGCTCCCTGACCCAAGGGGACAGGAGAGTCCCTGCACAGCAGGTTTGGGAGTGTGTGGCCTGGGAAAGAGCCGACGGCTGACATGCCTGGGGAAAGCTGGGCTGCACCTTCTCTTCGTGTGGTTTGAGAGACCCCTGGAGCCACAATCACTTGGCTATGGGCGTGTTGATCTTAGTTGTTAAAGATATGGAGGGAATTGACAGGGGACAGAAATGAACACAAAGAATGTGTTTTGGACCATTTTTTTCATTTTGCTTTTTATCCCTTTTATTGGTTATTGCTGTTGTAATGTGACTTGCCTTCCCTGTGTGCCATTCTCTCTTTGTGCTCCGACTTAATTTTGTAACTCGTGTTTTTGGCGATGCGATGATTGTCAACTATATAATGACTTTTTTCTGCTCTTCTTTCCAAAAGCTCAAGAAAGCATCAGATGGTCTAAGTCAGCACTGTTCAACTGGTTTCAAAACAGCTGAAGCAAAGCTAGCTTGAGGAGCTGGTATGACAGGGGGGTGGAGGGAAGAGGAACTTTCCCCTAACATTACAACACAAAATTAATAGTGATAGATATGATTCTGTTTCTCATTTTTCAACCAATGCTGTTGAATCAGAATAGATATTAGGAAAGCTTTCCATTTTGCAGTCTCCTGTGATATGACACTTCGATGACAGAAAGATGATTTATTTGCTTTTCCAGCATCTCTGCACAGTTCATGCTTGTCACATGATGAAGCTTTCCTGATTCACTGGGTCTCTGTAGAAAAATGCATGTCCTTTTCTTGGTTTTTCATAAAGATCAATACATGGGTCCCTTCCAACTCGAGATATTCTATGATTCTATGATTCTATTCCTTCCCCCAACTCCATTGCAAGTGATACAAGATAAGCATGGAATTAAAGATTAAAACAAAGAAGTGAAACCCCATGTTTATTGATTGCCTGGTTGTGGTGACAAAAGTCTCCTCAGATTCACTGTAAAGTGCAGAGGTTACAGCAAGGTGCATCCTGCATAGATTTGGCTCGTCACAAGCAGCACAAGAGTGGAGTGAGTACTGACTTTTTTTATCCGATTAAGCAAGAGACAGAGGAATTAGCAAAAATCAGTGTGAAATTAAGGTGAATGTATGAATGCTTTTCCTTGAAAACAGTCTATTTAAAGCTGACAAACCAGTGCCTCCCTGTGATTTGACTTGTTTCAAGAAATCACTTTCACATTTAGGGTGAGAATTCTCAGGGCTCAAAAAAAGCACTGCACTTGCATAAAAATCATGAACTTGTTTTTTTGGTTGGGATTTTTTTTGCCTGATTTTCTAACTTGCAGATCTTTTGCCTGAAAAATCAGGGATAGAAATGTGTGTGGGGTGGATTGGTGGGAAATGTCAGTTTTGAGTACATGTTAAGGTTTTAATGTAAACTCTGGCTTTGTGATCCAGACCTTCAGGAAAGAGTCCTGTGAGACTCTTGGAAACTTAACATTATGTTTGCTTGTACTGGATGTCAGGTTTGTGTACCATAGCTGGTAAGTTGTGGTCTACATAAACAGTGTCTTGAATAGGCTTGCCCATCCTTTTTTTCTTCTGACACAGCATTCATGACTGTCCTGTTGCTGTTTAATATGAGTGCAACAATTATCTATTTTGAAATCCAGGGATATGGCAATAATAAAACACCAGAAGAGTCAGTCAGTGTGCATGTGCCAATAATCATGTGATGCTTTTGTTCTGGATCTTAAGTATTTACAGCCCAGTGCTGTATCCTGCCCAACTAACACTTTGCATTTAAATGTAACTCACAGTTAGTGACAGATGCTGAAATAAATATATGAATAGGGGGATGAAGGTATTAGTTTATATACAGTCATTTATCTTCTCATAGCATGAGCAAAGCTTAAGTCGGATACAGTTAAATGAACTGAAGCTTTAACAGTGCCTTTTGAACTGCTTGAATTAACAAAATCAATCCTCATAAATTAAACTATCATTGATCTATGATACAATTAAGTTCTATAATCAAAATACACTATCGGTGCGTGCAGCGTAACCGTACTTGTTCCAACACTGAATTTTAACCACTGCTGGCTAGCTGCTCCTGCCATGTTGTGTAAGGCTCCCATCTGGCATGGGAGACGCTAACATTATGATACAGTATTTCTTTTCCATTTTTCAATTTAGGCTGACATCTGCTGGTCTCCGCAAATGGCAGGCAACCCTGCTGAATGCAAACCAATTTGAGGCGGTGGCTCTTTCGTTTTCCCCCTTTGTCATTTTCCCAGAGCTGGGAACGGCAACCAGGCCACTTAATTACAAAGGAAATTCATGCAGAATAATAACTCTCTGGAAGAAGAAAGGCAGGAACAATACCGTGTAAAAGAAAATGAGTTTGACATGATAAATTACATGCGTGCATGCCCAGTGTGCTGTGCGAGTACTCAAAGGAGCCAATAGCAGCTACTATATATTGGCCAATTAAACCTACACAAAAAAGGTGTTATTTAAGGGCACCACAGTGTGGGTCTTAACAAGGAGGCTGTGGATGGGAGTTCTCTCTTCTACACTCTCAACAAGGCTAAAGAGAGGGGGCGTGGCACCACCTTGGGCAATCAGCACTAGACGTTTGAGCAGGCATAGGGCAATGGTTGCAAAGTGCTTGGCATTGGAGGGGGTGAGAGGTTCCTCCAGGAGCTACCAGCACTCCAGGTGGAGAAGTGCTACACGCATCTGGCCAGAAGCAGCAACAGACACAAGAGGCTGCTCTCCATCACCGTGATTAAATAAAACACGAGACACCTCCATGTTCCCAGCTTGCTGTAGGTTTCTCGCCTCTGACTGCGATTTTAGAAAAACGAGTTGGTTGGCATGTTACATTGACTGCAGCACTCCTTGCCCAGTCAACTAGCTTCAAGGCCATTCAAGTGTATCTCCAGTGGTCCAGCCTCCACCTGTGTGGACTCTGAGTTGTGTTGTTTCCTGATTGTTATTTTGGATAGGAATCCATTCATAACCAGCTGTACACCTACTGCTTTCCCACTGTGATTTGGAAATCCTGAGTAAAACCAGTCATCTCCGAATGAACTGTGAATCTGTGGAGGTACTGATACTTGAGTTACAATGCAGATCCTGGATAGGCAGTGTTTACTGATTCCCCAGAGGTAGTTTGTCATGGACTTTTAAGTCCTAACCATTCGCAACGTTTTTGCTCTTGCCACCTTTCCTTTCCATTTGTTCCAGCTCTTTGTTTGAGGCGGCTGGTGTCCCTGCTTACCTCAGCAGCTGTATTTCCCACTCCAGTTGCATCACTTTGTCCCTCCCAAGATACTTCTGAAGTGGATGGAAGAGAGAAGGGAACTTTAATTATGTAATGGCTGCTACTCCTGTAATGCCAGGGTGTTTCAAGCGCAAGTTACTGACACTAACTGTTGCCCATGTCACCTACAGGCTGCCTGGCCTTCAGTAGGAGGTGCACGAGAGTCGGAGTATTACCCTGTTCTTCCCGTGGTGGCTGGCCCTGCTTTTCAGCAGGGTGAGTACACTGTGTCGGCTGTCGAAGTAACGCCCTGAGACGTAAGTCATTGCACAGGGCAGATGCACTTTAAATCCTGCACTGCGGATCCCCTGAGCTGGTTTTGGCTTTGTAGGGTGTAGAAAACACTCGGTGCCAGTTGTGATAACTTATGACGCTGACATTTCTCCTTTGGAAACTGGGTTGAAGTCTCCACTTCCTTACTTACAGCTGTGGCTTGGAAGAGCCAAGAAAGCCTGAGCCAGTGATACAGGAGAGCCCTTCCAAAGCTGCCCGCTCCACCTCAGTGAGCTGCCACGGCTGGCAAGGTGCTGAGGTGCAGCCGCATAGTGCACACGGCAAGAGAGAAAGGGCAGACAAGATCTAGGTCCTTTTATTGTCCTCCTCTGTTCTTCTAACATCACATTACAAAGGATCCTCCAGCTGATCCTGCCCTGATGTGCTGGTTTTGGCTGGGGTTGAGTTAATTTTCTTCATAGTAGCTAGCATGGGGCTATGTTTTGGTTTTGTGCTGGAAACAGTGTTGATAACACAGGGATGGTTTAGTTACTGCTGAGCAGTGCTTACACAGAGCCAAGGCCTCTTCTGCTTCTCACCCCACCCCAACAGCGAGCAGGCTGGGGGTGCACAAGAAGCTGGGAGGGGACACAGCCGGGACAGCTGACCCCAACTGACCAAAGGGGTATTCCATACCATATGACAGCTCATGCTCAGCATATACAGCTGGGGGAAGAAGAAGGAAGGGGTGGATGTTCGGAGTTATGGCATTTTGTCTTCCCAAGTAACTGTTATGTGTGATGGAGCCCTGCTTTCCTGGAGATGGCTTTTGCTTTACCTATTAAAGGGTCTTTATCTCAACCCACGAGTTTTCTCACTTTTACCCTTCTGATTCTCTCCCCCATCCCACTGGGGGGGAGTGAGCAAGCGACTGGGTGGTGCTTAGTTACCGGCTGGGGTTAAACCACGACACCAGAAAAGCAGAAAGCCTCCCTGGTTTGGGGAGGAATGAGTAGAGAAATGTGTGCCGTTTATACATGCTGCTAATATTTCAGCCAGGAATCTGAAGTCAATTTTGGTTTTGGCACAGGTTTAGTGATGGTTACTAATTACAATTAACCGTTATTGTCTGTTAAGTGCTAACAGACATGAAAGGAGGCAGTGCCACCCCCAAGCATGATAACAATCAAATAAATCAGCAGTTGTTGCCAATAATCTTGATCCCAGGTGCTGAGGTGCAGCTGAAGTACAGACTTGGGCTTGATGAAGATCCTGCAGATAGTGCTGGGTTAGTATTAATGTAATGTGGGAGCCAGGAGAGTCCCTTACATTTCTCTTGCTAAGAGAATTCTGCAGCACTTATAAGAATAAAATGGAATTTCAAAAAGTGTCAACCCTTTGCATCCTGACTCTGAGAAAGTATTCAGGGAGATAGACAAGCTAGCTAACAAGGTGAGTTTTTTCTCTTAGTACTTCGAATCATACCAGTGACATGAACTAGAAAACTACAGGACTGAAGAGGGCACAAAAGTTTGTCTTGATTTTTCTAAGATATACGAAGTGGGGGCTTTTTTGCATTTAGGTTACACTTTAGAGCTTTAAATCCTCTTTATAAAACTGATGTAAAAAATAGTCGTGAACTATAAAGTAGGTGCCATGGCAATATCGGTGTAAGCATCAAGAAAATCCTTAAACTACTTTAAGCCTTTAAATGACTTCTTACATAGCAGTTTGGACTGCTATGTAAGTAACTGTAGTGACATTTGGTGCTTCTTCAGGTTAAAGTGCTCTGAATGCTCCCAACATCTCTGAATTACAGTTCAGATTGCTCTGTGTAGTTGCTTCCAAATGAAAACGGATGCGTTTACCACTGAATTGCTGTCCTACTGCTGGTGTTCATTTCTTTCACTCTCAGATTCTGCAGATGCCCTGTTTCTATCAGCTGTTTAATAGTGACATTAATATACTGACACATACACCCAAGTATGATGCAATTTACTAGAGCTGACGGGGAAATGTTCTCAGACCTACACTCGCAAAACGTAGCTGTTTTATAACTTTCATGATTGCTGTTCTTGAGAACTTCACATCCCGGAGAGCACTGACAGACAATTTTCCCTTCCGTTCATTCCGCTGCTTATCATAATAGATACTTTCAGCACAGATCAGTGAACTGTAAATCTGAACAGACTCCTCAGCATTTCATACACTAGAAGAGAAGCATCAGAGAATTCAAACTTGTAACAAAGCTAAAATAAATTATAGCACAGATATCTTGCTAAGGTGGATTTCAAGTTCCAGGTCTTCAATCTCAGGGCCAAAAAACTCCTCAGGCCACGGTTTTGTACCTGCTTACTGCTATGCTTTGGGTAGTAGACTTTAAACAGTGGATGGCTGGATGGACCTCTGAAATTCTCATTTAAATGGATTCCTGTAAGTGCAGAGTGATGTTTAGTGAGTTGGGCATCCTGGAATCAGTTAATGGTGGAGTGTAGAATCACCGTGTACGCACACAACAGGACTTCTGTGTATGTACAAGGTACAGCAGACTAACGGTGTTCCCAAAAATTTGTTAAGAGTTTAGTCAAAAGCCAAACCAGCTATTGCCCAGCTGTGTTGCATCTTAGATCTTTAATGGAAAACTTTATTGTGGATTTGACTTCGTTACAGTTTCAAGACACAACGCATGATACACTTAAGATAGGACTACGGTGCGTGGTCTTTTACTATTAGCTTCCTGTTTTTTAGTACTAACAACTTTTGCCATTTGATTATATGATAGCCACAGCTTCTCTTGTGGAAGTTGAGGTAGGTTATTTCACATTTATGAAGACTCCGTAGTACTGCCTAAGCATTTAGGATATGCTGTGGTAACATCTAATTTTGTGTCACGATAGGCATTCAGCTTGCATAAATGCTGCCCCCCTTGTACAATCTCTTTAACAGTGGCATCGCTGGTAATGAACAAGGCCTGTAGATATTAATTTTCCTGGACTTGGAGTATAATAAGGTCTAGAGGATTCCAGTTGATCAGGATCTCCTTTGAACTGTCAATGCAGTTCATACTCTGGGCTCCTACAGAAATGAACATAGATAGGAGCCAGAACTGCAGCAGTTCAGCTGTGTAGGGCTTTCTTCAGATATTCAATTGACAACAAGAATCATCTTTATATCCTTTTAGTATTTCCTTATGAAGCAACCAATTTATTTCTGTTGGAGCTCATTGGGTAAAAAACTCACTGATCTGAATTGAAGATAATAATCTGTGAAGGCTTTTCAAAGAGCTGAGATGAGTATAGAGCTGTTAACACCTGAACTTGAAAAAAAGAGAGACAGGTGGAAATTGCTGGACCTAATCATCTAGATGACCTTTCAGTAAAGTCAAGTCATAGAAAATTCTCCCAAGGCTTTAGAGAGAGGAAGGGAAAGCTCATATTTCACAGCAATGTCATGAACAGAAGAGGTTCCAAAGCAGTAATGTGATTTCTTTTCTGTGAGTCTTCTTTTTACAGACAACATAACCCTCTGGATCTAGCGGCTTTATAACTTTTGTCTAATTTCCCACAGCCTTCTGCTTTGTCCCATTTATACCAGCAGAAGAAGTTGTGAACCATCTTAAAAGAGCTCAGATGGTAACACTTCATGCCTAGTTTGCCTCTGGTGACCAAGTTTAAGACGCCGGTGGAATTTAGTGCATAGGCAATAGGGTGCAAACCATCAGAGATTCAAATGGTGATCTGATAGAACAATCCCAGTAACAAAGACAGAGAGCAAGATGAGGACCTCTTTGCACAACAGAGCTCAGGGCAGCACAGGCTGAGTGAAGCTGGGTGATCTGTCAGCTGCTCCTGTGGTATCCAGCTGTGAGACAAGAATGGGATATAAATTGGTGGGGCTGCTCAAAGTCATGCTGGGATAGCTGATCACAGCCTGACTAGCTCTGAGGATTTGGGGGCTGCAGGGTGGGTGCAAATCCTCCGTAAGCCTCAGCAGTGAAGAGCTCAGGCCAAAAAGCTTCAGTGCTGCTATAAAGTCTCTGCCTCTGTCCTCGTTCAGCTCCCTCAAGAATGTTTAAGCAGCAAAGCTTAAGCTTAATTATGTGAGCCAGTAAACTTTGCTGCATTTCTTGTTGCCCTACCACAATGATATACTTCTAAAATATTTTGCTTAAAATCAAAGCAAGGATTTATAATTCTTTTAGCATAGTCTCTCCTCTTCACTTCCTGAACTTGCTGCTCTGTGACTCAGGTGGACTCAGGACTGCTTGACATGTACATCTGTGAGGAATACTATGATCTGCACAGCTTTCACTTGACCTCAGGCTTCAGGAGGAATGTCAGAATCAGACCCTGAATATCTGAATTAAAGGCTTAACTTCGAAAAACGCACCACCGAAGTGGTCAGAAGGTCTCTGTGTGCACAAAGTGGGCTATTGTGCACTTAGACCGCTGCATTAGCCTTCCATCTGTTGCCAGCAACTGAGGCTGAAAGAAAGTGCTTTTGTTGCAGGTAACGGCACGAAAAATAATCTGGGATGAGGAGTAAAGAAGCAAAAATCCCTGTTAAAAGCTCAGTATTGCAGAAGCTGGCCTTTCTACCTCATTCCTGCAGCTTCACAGTAATGAGAGAAACGGTGAGCTTTCCCCCTCATGGTAGCTGCACTGGAGCTCACCCAGTTCCCTCCCTGCTGCACTGTCTGCAATCCTTGCTGTTTTTTATAAATGGCACCTGTAACAATTACAAAGCCTTAAGAGAGGCAAGGCTTCAATTCTGTAGATACCAACGGCGCTCTTGGCAGCACATCTCTCTTGATCCCGGCCCTCACCAGCCTGTGCTTCCCATCTCGTTGTGAGCGCAGGAGGAACAGCTCATGTCCCAGGGCAATGCGGCTCCCAGGCATCTTTCTTCATGATTCACACAGAAACATTTAATTTATAGAACTGACATATTAACTCCAGTGGCCTAAAAGAATAAATGAGTAATACTGTAGGGTCATTCGCTCAACAATAGGAATGTTTTCCCAAAGATCTCTTTTTAATTGAAGCCATTTGTCATTTTGAATGTAAAATGTATTCATTAGAAAGCAGCACCTCGGAGGGGACTGGAAAGCTCAGGAGATTAGTAACAGGGTACAAAGCCTTTCGCCTCCAGGTTGCCAGTTTCAAATCTGGCCATGTCATTATTGATCAGAAGAAGTCATTACAGGCTGACAGACGTTTGGCTGCTTATATAGAAGTGACTTTGTCAGATTAGTCAAATTCTTTGTTAAGAGATACGTCCCTACTCACACATACACACAAAAATATTTATTAGCACCTTGTTGGTAGTCCTTGCAGCATCAGTAATGACAGGGCAAGCTTGTTTATGTAAGATCAGAACAGAGGGATTTTTGAGCCATGCAAAGGTTGATTGAAACATTTTCAAAGCATCTCATGATGCGCTTTGAAATTTCCAAGTTGATTCTATGCTGCATAATTTAAAATGAATCCTTCTTACAATATTTGCCACATTTTGATCAATATGAGATTTATTTTTTTTAAGAATCTGAGAACAGATTTTTTTTTTTTTAGAATCATCAATATGTGTATTAACAGTAAAACATGTTCTTAGCAAAAAAATGCATCTGAAATAAATAAAAAAATGAACAGAAGTACTGCATACCTTTTATTCAGTAACTTTCAGAGTAAGGCCCAAAATATTTTTAGTCCTGTGCTGTGTGTATTTTGCAGATTTTGCTGACCAATACTTAGGGGAGAGAGGAATCTTACAAAATCACCATGGGCACTTTAGCTCAGCCTGCAGTAGCTCATATTTGTAGTTTGAATTAAACCCTTGCTCCATGGACCACAATGGCCACCAATGGTGAAAGCAGAAATCTCCCTTCACAAGGCTCTGTTACCTCTTCAGGATCTCCTTTGTCTTTTAAAATCACCAAGGGCAATCACTTGGGAGGGCGTACATGGGAATTTTCAAATGCAGGCTCTTAGAGGGATCCCTTTCTCATGTCATTTTGAAGAGGAAGATAATTCGGCTTGGAACAGGGCTTCCTCCACTGTCCCCCAACTGGGGCTCAAGGGGACTTTAACCAAGTGAAGGGGAGAGCTGGGGCTCTGACGGAGATGAGAACCTCCGCACAAATAATCTGCGTGGGAGATACACCCCATTACTTCTCTGAAGCGGAGGAAAGAAAATGCCAGAAATCCAGTGGGAGCTCAATTTGCCACAGGGAAGAAAAGGTTGGTTTTTGTGAGCTTTGCAGCCCGTGCTGCAAATTGAGTTTGAGACAGAAAATTGCTTTGGGGTGTTCATACTTTTTACATCACCAGCAATAAATATCAAAGCTAGGTTGATAACTTTGTAGGCAGGAAAAGTGCAGGTGACTTTGGTTCTGTATTGCAAACAGCAGGTAAAGCGTCTCTTGGTCAGTGAGGTGGGTAGGTGAGAATTTGTGCTGTTGTGTTTTTGATTCTACGCCAAATTCTGCTTTTAGGGGACTGAATCAGGTTTTTCTTAGAGTTAAACTTGCCTCTATACAGGGGCTTTGAATAGGGTCTTTTTTAACCTATTGTAACCTCTCCGCAAGGGTCTTATAGGGTCCTGAGTGCATTAAATAATACCTTTGGGCTGGGCTGGATTGCTCTGAGAAACACCAAATTTTTGGCACACCTTGTCATACCCTTTAAGCAATTACTGCACGTGACTTTAGCTCTTTCTGTGTCAAGAACATTTGTTGTAAAATGCCGCAAGGATATGGGAAGGTGTGCCAAGGCTTCTGTGCACCTTCAGCTATTCTCAAGGTGATGAGAAGATAAAAGTGCTTACATCACCAACTTAAAAATGGCAATTTAGCCTTTTCAGAGCACAAAACAGCACAATCCATTCAAGTCTTGGGAAAAAAGATAAGATAACGCACCGTATTATAGAGTTAAGGATTTTGAATCAGATCACTTAAAAAAAAAAAAAAAAAAAAAAAAAAAAAAACCAAAAAAACCCAAACAAACAAACAAAAAAAAAAACCAGCAAATATATAATGTCACAACACTTCAGCCACCAAACTTGGCTGATTTGATTTTTCTTTTCAATGAGGAGCTTCAACCTGCCTCATATACTATTTCTTTAAGGTCTAAGTAATATTGGGTCTGCAAGAAGTAATATTTCAGTATGCGTATTTTAAAATCTGGCTTGCCTTCAGGTAACATCAGCCTTAAATAATGCACACTGAGCACTTAGGACCCCACAAATGTGGCCTTCTGCTTGTGTCCGAGTAGTGCGAAGAGCACCAGCCCAGAGCAGGCCTATGGATTTCATAGGTGTCTAAAAGGGAAAATAAAAAGACAGATGTTTCAGTGTATTTTAATGGAAAAAAGGTAGAATCAACAGGCAGCTCTAAATTAGTTATCGTGGTGATGAATACTACATTATGGACCTGCATGTGTGCCTTGGGCTTTTATGGGCTTGTAATTACATTAGGAGATATTGCTTTGACCTAGACATAACTGTACAGGTTATTTACTATAATTCTTTGGATTTAGATAAATAAAACCCAATGAAAACTCTATCAAACGCTGTACGTCAAACATATAGCTGACAACATATAGAATAGAGAGTCCTGGATGACAAAAGGAACAAAGATGGCATTAGAAAGCCATTTCAGGATGGATCTGTGAGTGGGAATATTGATGGTTTCATGAAGATAATTTTACTTGTCTTTCTGCGATGGTGTAGCTAAACCGCAGTTTGTTCTGTCAGTCTGTGCTGCCAGCCTTCCTGATGGACTCGGGGAACTTCTTAGCTTGTTTCAAGGCAGTCAGCCAAATTAATTTAAATCACCACTGAAGGCATTTCAGAATAACCTGCCTAACTTTTCTAAGTGGACTCAAAGCCTTCACACAGCATAGAAAAGCTGCTTAGCTGGGATGTTGCAATGAAGTAATGGGGCAGCAACTCTTTAAACTGCTCCAAACTAATCATGGGTGATGTTCATAAAGCAGATGAAAGACTCCGAGTAGTACAGCAGAGCTGTATAAGAAGGCTAAAGTAGCAAGACACATGCTTTGTTTAAGACTTCCCCTCTATTTGCATTAATTTGTTTCTTCCTTGCATAAAAATTGAAACAATACCTTGAAACAAAACCTTAAAACAAAAGGCTAAGAATTTTCCAAGGTCAAAATTACGGGCTCTAAAAGTCTTGTGAAAATATAATACTGCAGTTACAAAAGACATTTGGAAAAAGAGGATATAAGGAAAAAAATTTAAAGAGAAAACATAAGGAGTTAATGAGTACAGCTTTTCTAGTAATAGACCCAATGGTCAGGCAAAGGTAGCCATGCAGTAAGTGAAAACAAGCAGTAGATATGAAGGATTACAATTTCAGGGAAAAAATAAGAAACCTGTAGCGCAGCTTAGAAGGCACAGCTACTATAGCAAAGATAATTTTGAAGCTATTACAGGTAGATGCTACGCTCCAGGATATACTGACACACAGAAAGGAAAACTAAGTTTTGCTGACCAAATAGCTTGTCACAAAAAAAAACCCTATACCTATTGTGAGAGTTTACGTAGTGGGTGTCTTCATTTGCATTTCTGATTTGCTTCCCACCAGGTTTCCTGTTGAGATCAATAAATACGCTACATATGCAAAGTGTAAACGCATAATTTTATTTTCTTGGTGATTTCTTTGCTGCAAGGCCTCCAAAGGACGAGTGAGAGAAAGATGTAAAGTCTGTGTAGCCTGAGCTACAAGTTTTTGAGGCACTGAAACTGCTGTCAGTGTGACCAAGCTGGACTTTGCAGGGCAAGCAAAGGGAGAGGCAAAAGAAAGTAGTATCGTGCACTTGCTGGTTTGGCCAGTCTGTTTTAGCCTGCTGCTCCCAAGAGCCTGCAGCCTCCCGGGGAAGCTGCCCCTTTGGCAGGCGCTATCCCTACTCCTTCGCACTTCCCAGGGGAAAGCCAACAAGAAAGCTTGCGCTGGATGTCTCCAGGACCCACACGAAGAAGTGCTCTTTGCATGCACAAACGCTTTCTTGAACCGTGGCTGCAAAAAACTAATCACTGTCTAATCTTACTAACCTATTTGCCTCAGCCGTATTGCTGATAAGATTAAGTGCTGTCTTGGACCGGGGCCTACATAAATAATAATGCTATTTCCACAGTTGCACTCATTAGAATAAAATGCAAAAAAGGATGCTGGTCTTCGTGCTGTGGGACGTCAGCCAGCTGCTAATTGTGATCAGAAAGAAGTTCTCTTTTTGCCGTCCTTTAGGAGTCTATGTGTGTTGATATAATTACATTTTACTCTTGCACTGAACTCAACTGTATTTATCCACAATGTTTGAGCTAGATTTTTACCTTTTCAATGCTGGATATCTGCACGTGAACTCAAGGTTGTATTAACCACATATTTTGTCTTTAGCTTTCTTATAAGGTTGTATTTTTAATCTGGGTGGCACCTGCTATAAAATCCTTCTGAATGGCAAAGACGGTCACACTCAGATTTAATCCCCTCATTATAAAGCTGACGTGTTTTCCCCTTTGTCCCACCATTTGTGACTCATTGCTCCTTTCTGCTGACAAGCAATCCATTATATTAATATGAGCATGAGAAGTACAATGACACTGTTCTAGTAATCTTTATTTTAAAAATTCATCAGCAAATGCCAGAGAAACGAAGTGGCTAAGTCTGTTATTTTACTGAAGAATCTAAGAAGCAACATCTGTGAGAGACTGAACATTGAAATTGTGGCTTTAATCTTTGGAGGTGCTCTGTCACCAGCTTAGGCAGAAAGCTTAATTTTAGGCACACCTGCAATTGTCCTGTAGGGACTAAATGCTTGGTTGCTTTAGCCGTATGTTGGCAGACTGAGGAGACCCTTGGACGCAACCAGCGAAGTCTGGAAAGTCTTCCAAAGCAAATCATGTGTCAAGATAAAACAGTCACTCATGCAGCATTTTAAAACTAAATGTTGAAACAAAACCACCTGTTTTCTCCTGAAAAAATAAGGAACCCAAAAGAGAGCAAAGACTAGCTTTCCAAGTAACAAGTGTCTCGTGTGGAATAACACAGGCGTGCCTGAAACCACTTTTGACGTGAAGTGTACGATAAGATGTGTGATACAGTTACGTTAACATTTCCAGCACTTTTTGTCTGTTTGAATGCTTATTTTTAAAAAACCTATTTCCTTGTAAATCTCTCTGCTGGGGGATGGGAGAAGGGTGGTGTGGAGGAGTACTGATTCTTCTCATTTTGCAAAAGGCGTGCAGAGATTGCTTTGAAAATCCTAACTGAGTGGCTATAATCGCAAGAGGAGTCTGGCTGACTGGGGAGCAGTGCTTTGCCAAAGGAGCTATGTAGGGCACGCCTGCATATATGTCAAATAAGACTTGTCTGTGATGCCATTCCCAGTTGCGCGTGTCATGAGTTATCTTCGCTGTTCCTGAGTCGTGCACTGTTAAGATAGAAATGCAAATTTCCTGATGTCTTCTGGAGGGCCATGGAGAGAAGAAAGTGAGGAAGGGAATCAAAGAGAATATATTATTGGTGACAGCAACTATACTAAGTGAGAGATGCAAGCACGAACCAAAGATCTTGTTAATGAGAGCATGTGAGGGAAAGCAGGCCACCATGCACGGTAAACCTGCGGCTGGTGGGGGGGGGGGCGGAGAAAGGCCCTTGGGGAAAAGAACAAAACAGAGCTTGTCCGGTAATATTTCTGACACTGCAACCCTGGCCTTCCAAGCAAGCAGCACCCACTCCAGCTGGCATGGTCAGAAGCCCTCTAATCCTCTTATTCCTCTTGGTACGTCCCTCCTTTAGAGCAGAGGTGCTCTCTCCCTTTCCCAAATCTGTGCAACCCTCCTGTTCTCCAATACTGATGCTAAAAAGATCAAAGCTTGGTGCCATTTTGATGTTGTGAAATGAATTTCTTATAACTGTAATGACTTTTCTTTCAGTTTCCAGTTCTTTATTACTGTATCTTCTAATATTTTCAGAACAAAATGTTTTCTTTATTCAAAAGAAGAGCTTCCAAGTAAAATAATTTTCTTCCCAGAATATTTCTTTCCTAGGGATTTCAAAATTACCATGTTCCATTGTAACTCATATTGAAGCCAAGACAGATTTTGAATTACTTGAAGCCTTTGCCAAATAATATTTTCATCCTTTTGCCAGGTCTAGTTCAGACTTGTAGCAAGACAGCAGCAGAACAGATCTTGCATTATACATTCATCCCTGCCACGCTTATGCAAGACTTGTAAACAAGAGTGTGTGTCCTCATCTTGGCTGTAACTTCATTCCACTGCTGGTTTAGTTTATTTTTGTTACGTTATTACCACAGCCCTGCTTTTCCCCTTTCCCTAGAGGCTCAAAAACCGTACTGAAGCAGTACAATATCACAGTACCGCTATTCTTATGGTAGGTACTTTTGGAAATGCTTGGTACCACTGTTCTGCAATTATTATCTTCCTAATATAAAATTTCCAGACCTCTTAATTTATAAATTTATGCAATATATATAAGCATGCCCCCCCTGGCCCCTACCAATCATTCTTTGTATTTAACTAGTATTGGCATTCTTTCATCTATGATTAAAGTGATCTTCTATGATCAATACAGTCCCTAGGTGAACATTTTACACACACTGTCTTATTAGTGTCTCTCCACAGAGGTCTTGCCTTTGTATTCCCTACTCTGTTGCATTTAGGACTCCATCAAAATATTCTGAAATCGTAAAATATCCAACCAAGGTTACCAAAATTATCTGCATAAGAATTATTATCATGAGTGAGAGATAGAAAACTAGATGTATAGTACATACTGCCTTTTTCTATATCAGGAATATTGCTTAAACTTTTGGTTTCTCTACTTCCACGTAGAAACAGGAAATTTGGTGTTTGAATATACTGAATACGTTACAAAGCAGGAGGGCTCAAATATTTTAGAATCAGGCCAGCCAGTGATGCCTGGACCTAGAGACTTTCAAAAACACAGATGGGAGTTCTAGTGGATGTATGTTTTGAAAAACTTTACCTTGCAATTAACTATTAGAAACTTACTTCATCGGCGTTTAAGCTTCCATATTCAATCTTCATGGTGTGTTGAAACAAGCTGTGTCCTGTATCGTGGGTAGAAAAACATCAAAATTTTAATGAATGGCTTTTACAAATGCGTGCAATGTGTCCATCTGACTCATATTGCATGCTATCTGAATGTCTCCCCTGATGAGTCTGGAGTCCAGGAATGTGCTGATGTGTTTAACAGCACAGTAGCATCAAACAAGGCCTACAACAAAAATGACAAGTGTCTTCAGGGGGAATAGAAAAATAAGACTTCAAATAAAAAGTTGTATTGAATTTGGATATGTAATGATATATGAGTAATTTTAGAAATTTAGGTGAGTGCATTATAAATCATACTGAAAATAGACTAATACATAAAACCTCTTTAAATTTTATTTTAGAAAAGTCTAGTGACACTTTGCTTTCAGATCAGGTAAGAATGAGAAAGCATGTGTCGCTGAAAGCTCTTTTTCCCCCCTCTACTAAGGAAAGTAATTTCTGAGATTCTATTTGACAACACGTCTGACAAAAAAAGAAGAGAGGTCAGTTGAAATGAATTAGTATTTCATACAGAGAAACAATACAATCATTTTATCAGGAGACTGTTTGAAAAATAAAAGTCGTGTCAGGCAGGAAGGAATAGCTCCTTAGATGATCAGGTTTTTGAAGAGCAGTCATTCATTTGAAATGCTACGGACTTAAATGAGCCCATTTCTCTTAGTCTGATAAGAAATGAGTTTGCGTTTTGTAACATTTTTAACACAAACAGAGTGAAATCATTAGGTGGTCTTAAAAAGAGGCTCAAATAAAAAACTACGTAATTTTTATCCACTTGTCCGATCCCAGAAAGCTCATACTTCACATGAAGCTAACATTAAACTAACCTGAGACTTCTGGTAGGATGAAATCTGTTTCCACCCGAGTCCTACTGCTCAGAAAAACTGCAAACACTTCTTGATAAACACTTGGTATTTGATAAAACTTCTTTTCTGCATGACTGCCTCTTGGATGAGAGCATCAGGCTTGTTTTTTTTTTTTTCCTAAGCCCAATAAGCACAGACTAAATATTCCTCCAAGTCTAGTGGAAGACTCAGTACATGTCCTTAGTGGACCTAATTACTACTTAAAGCTCCTTTAACGTAATTGAAAACTGAAATGAAAGAAGAGGGGAAAAGGATGAAATCGGGCTTGTGGGACTGAGGCATCATTTTACTGTATTATACGCATAGTCCCTCATCACTGAAGACATGTCAGGGGTCCGGTAACAGCGCAGTGACAGAACCAGAGACATCTAGGCCTTCCAGATAAACTTGTGGAGCAAAAGGAATCATACAGCACAACCAGTAGAGCTGATCTGCTGGAGAAAAGGGGGTTTGTCTCCAGCTCCCATTCTGACCAAGAGGATGGTGACAGGCAGAGGGAAGGGACTTGCCGACCGCCAGCCAGCAGCCGCAGGGCACCCCTTGAAGTGTTCGTAGTTATCTGCAGCTCTGCTTCCACAGGGAGCTCCCTGCAGTCTTCCTACTGAGAACACTTGTAATATATTACAGGAAAATCCACATTTTAGGAAGAGCCAAAATCCATAGACAAAACACCCTCCAGTCCCAGCAGCCTTACCCTGCTGGGGACACAAGGTGCCTACGTGCGCTTTCTCCTCCATAAACACACAGCTGGATTAGAAGGACCGTGAGGGTCATGATTTGAATTGCCTCTTGCCAACAGCAGAATGTCCGACTGCCTTATTTTTAATACAGTTTATAAAAGAAAAACTATTTATACAAATCATTTTCCAGACAGCGCATAAAAATCTTTTCAATTTAAATGTTGAGATGCTAGGAAATACGATTGCTAACTGGAACATAAAAAGGTTAATAATTTTATAATCCTCTTTTAATGTGGAAATACATGAATTTGAATAGAAATGTCTTCGTAGCTAAGGAATTGTCCTCTTCCTAATTAGCAATCACAAATCTGTCTGTCAATTCCACATATAAAACAAGTATCAAGCTAGAAAGCAGTCTTGTCGTTCCCACTGTTCTCTCTTTTGTGCATTTGTAATTTGAATGCAGAAATGCTTTTGTGTGAAAATCACTAAAACCAGCATCAACATATTTTCTTTTTAATACAGGTATAAACCTATGTCCACAAAACCTGCAGTTTCAGTGTTCACTTATAATGTGTGCCAAGAACTCCAGCTATTCTGCAGAGTATTACTAAAAGAACCAATTACCAGTCACTTCTTTTTTTTTTTTTTTTTTTTTTTTTTTACTACATTTTACCTTGATCAGAAGCTCATGGCTCCTACTATGGACACGGGGGGCGGGGAAAAGATAAAGCCTCTGCAAAACAAATAACCCTCATTCAAATTCTTCCCTTGTAACAATGTATTTATGGATCTGGTTCACTCCTTCCCTTTTGGGAAAGGTGTATTGCAGAACGCGGCAGCTCCTGTGAATCGACTGCCAGCAAGTTCGGACTACAAGGCTTGGGAAGATGGAAATACCAAATTCAGATTGGGTGAGTCCTGAAAACTGCAGAGCAATCAGGCCCGTGTTGAGCAAAGCACATGCTTAACTACAAGCAACTTCAGTTACATGGCAGATAAGAAAGCAACTTTTGTACTTAAAATTTCATCGCCCATTGAAGTGGTTTCTTGGACAACGTCCAGAGGTGTCTCCACCTTGCAGGACTGAGCACCCCACATGACCTGCTCACCTGCCCAGGTCTGAATCCAAACCCGCTGAAGCCAAGGAAAAAGGGTCCCACTGCTAATGGACACTGTTGTCTCCATCAGCCTTTGAATTGGGCCCTCTCACGGCAGCAATTTTTCTTAGCTTTCCTGAACACTTTGTAGCTTGAATTTGAACAATGATGGAGACAGAGATTTGGACACACTTTTATTATTCCCATCTCTCAACTAAAATCTGCTCCTAAAAATTCCACAATATTATTCCATTACTTCAGTCAACTGTTTCTTCCTTATTATCTGAATCTTCATTAATGCATGCTCATACCCCTTCACCTTTTTTCTCTTCTGGGTGACTGATATAAGACAACAGTTCATTAACCCTGCCATTATAAAACTCTTGTTAATTTGATTATCCCCCTCATTTATCAGTGGACCTGCTTTTCCCTGGTTCTTCTTTTATGCCCGTTCCATTAAACAGGCTTTTATTATCACCCTTAGCTTTGTTGGCTAGCAATAACTCATTTCCTTTCTCCACCTTCTCCTGTCCATTGCTGGTTATTTTCTGCTCTGTTCTTTTTTTCCCTCCCACTTCAGGTGTGTCTCTTCCTTTCAGCTCTCTGTGAAGCAATGGTACATGCATGTTTTTAGCCAGCCACCTGTGCTATAGTGGTTCTTTCCCTTTCTTTGGGCAGCTCTGGAAGTATGGAGAAGACATGAGGTGTCCCCTGGACAGGTTCCTCTGCAGACCTCCCTCGCTCTTCAGCCTATCTCCCCTTAGAGAGGTCCAGAGCACATCAGCCTCAGCAGTAAGCTGTTTCTGCTGTTGACGAAATGTGAGCTCGATTCATTTTTACTGCTGAAAATGAGTTCACATTATAAATCAAGAACTGCAAAGATGAGGTTACAGAAGAGGCGCATTTATGCTGGAAGGAGGAAAGAAGAAATTCTTAAGTGTTTCAGTGTCCTGCCACTATTTTTGCCATGCCATGTTTGGTGGCATATTACATGTTGCTTCTCATTCAAGTAAAACTGCAAAACTGCCATCGGGTTCAATGTGACAGGAAGATCTTGTTAGCTTTGCTAGTGATACAGCTGGAAAGCTTGTGCTCTTCTTTCAGCTCTGCCACCACACTGACAAGCAGGTACAAGGTTCTGTCTTCTTATACCCTGTTATTTCACACACCCTTTCTGGTAAGTGCATGGTTGAGTTTTTGTCTTCCAGTATGTTCTTACTGAATACCGGTGATGGGTGCTGCATAACGTGCATGGTGCAGAACTGCAGCTGCTAAAGCAGATTGCTCCCTTCACTGCTGCTACTTAGAAACATAGAATCATAGAATAGTTTGGGTTGGAAGGGACCTTTAAAGGTCATCTAGTCCTTTAAAGGTCTCTTCCAACGCAAACTATTCTTCTATTTACTTCTTTGTAATCTTCTGTTCTATTTACTTCTTTGCTGTTAACCTAAGTGACCAGGCTGAAATCCAAAAAAGGAGTCCAGCCTACACCACTCAAAAGAAACCTCCTTTACCCTCCTCTGATCTCCCACACCTGAAAGATTTCCAGCCAAGGAGCTGCTGGTCTGTGCTCGCATGAGGGAGGAAATTCTGTAGCTTAACATCTTTTGTATTTTTTCACATAATCTCTATTTACACAACCAAAATGCTAGGATTAGAGTAAAAGAAGCAGTCCCAACAGAAATGGCATAAGCAATTCTGTCGCTTATTTCCCTTGAGCCGTCATCATGTTAAAACCTCCCAATCTCTAAAATTGGTAGCTGGAGAAGAACAAATCACAAAAAAGCAAAGACAGACAACCCCCCACAACTGAAATAGAAGAAAAACCCGCAAAAATACAGCTGGATGAGCTGGATCTGTGTCAGCCTCTTCTACTGGAATATGTATCACTGGCAAAGACTTCTGAGTGTTGTAACTCAGAGAGTTACTCTCAGTCAAATTACTGGCTAAAAACCAAGCAGGCAAATGCTGGTTCCTTTAACTCTTGTAAAAACAACAAATATACCCATTCCAAAGCACTTACTCTACTTTCTGCTGTATTTTCTTTGTTTGTTAATACTTTTCTATGGCAAGACTCCAAAATCCAAAACATGTGCAAGGTACTATACAACTAAATAAGATGGCACAGCTTACAGTCCTTGGCTCCTGCCCATGCCATCCCTCCATACAGACCCAGGCTCTCCAGGCACAGGACTCCACCTTCACAAATGTGTTGTATCGTAGCTTAAGGTGAGGGAAGACTGCAAGAAGCTTTGACAAACATAAGGTAAAAATTTAACTTGGAGGTTGGGATTAATAACAAATACACAAAGATTGGACACATAAACAGATGTAAGGATGCTACACTGATTTCTAGCTGGCATCTCATTCCGGAAGCCCATTCCCAGGAAGGCATTGGCAAGCACAGGTTTACCTGATCTGTGGGTATGGGGACTGTAGAGAACAAAGAATCATCCAATGTTTTCTTTGTAAAACCCGTACACCTGGAAAAAGATATAGGAAACATGATAACCTTCTCCCTACCATACTCTGCCTCTTCTAAGTGTTTCCATACTGACAGCTGAAAATATGGACCAGAGACACTTAAAAGCTCATGAGCCCCAGAGTTCTCTTATTTTCACAGCAAAAACTGCCCACTCGTCTCCTCGAATGCAAGAATGCTGCAGAGAAAAGATGCACAAAATAAATAATAGCCCCCTCCCAAAACTTGAAAACACTCTGAAGCTGATGTTTCTGTAATACTCGTATTCATCGTTCACAGAACACCATGATTGGTAGGGTAATCTAGAATATGCAGACAGCTCGTTAACGCACGGACATTAGTTGTCATGGGGAATATACTTCCAGTGCCCATTCCTAGCAAATTAAATTTTATAACGAAGTATGCTATTCAACACATTATATCCATCAGGATCAGACAATAATTTTTTTTTGTTGATAGACCTCAACCAGATAGAGAAAAGATTATTGTATCTACTCCATAGAAAAACAAACAGTTTGGGAGAAACTGTCCATGTGAAAGATGAAAGACCTTAACCCAGAGCTCCCACACTCTGTTGTCTCTTATCAGAAATGTGTCTTGCTCTCTTAATTTTTCTGGAAACTACCATAAACTATAACACGGCTTGCATGCTGCTTATAACAGGATCATCATTTGCTTAATCCCCTGACTGTGATTTTTTTCCCCTTGCATTCTCTTTTATAAAGCCCCAGTGGCAGCTGGGACACTGCACTTGATAAGGGGGGCATCTATTTGCAAATACAAGATTTCCTCTCAGACCTATCATTGGCGGGAGTGTTGATCTGCTTGAGGGTAG
>NW_009215937.1:0-5846 GCF_000690835.1 Fulmarus glacialis | reverse complement strand
CCGCGGCCGCCCGTAGAGGCTCTTCTGGATCTTCTTGAGGCCCAGGTGGGCTATTTCTAGGATGTTGAGGAACAGGGAGACCGCGGCGATGCTGTTCATGAAAACCATAAAGACGGTCTTCTCTGTGGGTCGGGACACAAAACAATCCACCGTGTTAGGGCATGGGGGCCGAGTGCATTTGTAAAGGGGGGACATGTGAAACCCGTATAAAAGATACTGACCTATCATAAAGCCCACTTCGACCACCGACCGGGTCAGGATATGTAGGACATAGGTGCGCAGCAGGGACCCTCTCAGGGGTGCCTTATTCACTTTCTTCTGTTCCTCCAGCTTACGCAGCTCCCTCTCCACTCTCCTGTGTTCCTCAGGCATGGGCTCCAGGTCTTCCAGCTGAGCCCGCAGGTGGGCTTTCCTCTTCTGTCGCTCTTTCTCGAGAGCCCTTAATCTATAGAGCGCGTGGCCCATGTAAACAAGCGATGGAGAAGAGACAAATATGATCTGCAGTACCCAGTATCTGATCAAAGAGATGGGGAAGGCTTTGTCATAACAGATATTGCTGCAGCCAGGTTGCTCTGTGTTGCAGATGAACTCGGACTGCTCATCGTCCCAGACATCTTCGGCAGCCACTCCCAGCACCAGCATCCGGAATATGAACAGGATTGTGAGCCAGATTTTGCCAACTATGGTGGAGTGGATGTGCACTTCTTCAAGGACGCTGCCCAACAGGTTCCAGTCCCCCATGGTCAGAAGTTCATATCTGAAATACAAAAACTGATGTTATTTTAATACAATACTGGATTTCTTTTGGAAATGGCCCTTTTTAGTATTTTTTTAAAATAATAAACTTTCATATGCATTCTTCTGATAGCAGGAAAGCTCTTAGAAGTTAATCATTATTTTCTGCTTACTAGGTCTTTAAATGAATGCAGACTTCATGATTACTGGTGAAAGATGCAAATGTGAGATTATTTTAAGCTTAAGAGAGATTGATTTCAGCTATAAGCCACAGTACTTCTTAACTGCCTACAGTTTTACACTATTTTCTTCCCACTAGGAAAGAAGACAATTTTTTCCCACTTCGCAAATCCAACTGTAGTTTAATTCTACACCCACTCCATTCCACTGTCTGTGGCTTTGCATAGTTTTGCCATAATATGTAATGTTCATGGCTTTCACTCGTTTGATAAAGTTTTGAGAAGTATCCTATAACTGTGACAGAAAAATGTAGGTAGTACCATTATTAGTGCCATCCATCCAGTATTTTCCCATCTACCAGGGTAACAATCCACAAGTTTCTCGCTTGGATTCCTAAAACTACAAATACATAGCTAATTTACACATACCTGTACATATATAAATAGTCTCAGTTCTAGGATTATGTTGATAAACTAAGAGTGCTTCTAGGATTAATATCTTCAATTTTATGCATTTAAAGTCTTACTGAATCACCAAGACTTTGTCTTAATTATAAATTTCAACATATGAGATAAATAAAACAGGGATTACGTAATGGAGTGATGTGGAGGTTTTTAGCTGTGAGTGTGAGACGATCCTTTTAACTGCCTCTTTCCCAGAAGCTCTTTGATTCACCAGCGAATTGATCTACGTTCTGCTGCCAGATGCTTGATTTCCAAGCTGCTTCTCTGGAAATTATTCAGGAGCTTCAGGTAATGTGGGGAATCGAAATGCAAGTTATTTGTCTGCTTATTTGTGAATGCACTGCACATTTGGTGTTGTGTCCCTGGAATTCTTTCTGCTAACCTGGTAATAAAATATTGAAAACAACTGGGGTCATACCTATCTTAGGGTTCACACTTAAATTTTTTATGCTACTGTACTTTCAAAACTTCCCAAATTCCACTAAACCACAACCTTTAGTAAAGTGCAATTTCTAAGCTTTTTTGAGAGTGGCTGGTTGCGGTACCCAAAATCTTACACAGTTTTAACTGATAGCAATTTTAATTGATAGCACAGCTGGGTGATATCACCATTATCAATATAGCTTGGTTATGGTTATATGTGATCCCATGTAGTACGATTCTTCTTGAAGGCTGTATTTATCCACACTGCAAGTAAAGATTTTCAGTTGTAACCAACAGCGCAGTCATTCTCTCCATAGGCATCCTACAGACTTTATTATTACATTTCTAGGATTTGGGTTTTCTCCGCAAATTTGAATTTTCACAATGAACTTCCCTTTTGACACAGGGAACTGGTTGAGGAAACCTAGCTAGTCAAGCAATTTCTTAGGTGCTGTGAGGCACTTGAAATATCTTCTTTCCCTGCTCCTTCCTTCCCGTGTATGCCATTGAAGTAAGATACATAAAAAAAACGTCAGCAAGAATTATTGTAGTCCATTTTCCTCATCTTTAAAGAACAATGTCCGATCTTTCTTTTGACTTCGTATGGATTTTATTCACAGCAGATATCAATTTGTTGCAATGTCATAGGTTGGGTGGGTATAAAGATGTTCATATGTTGAAACATTTACTGGAAAATGTTACATCTCAAGCTAACAATGTTGAACCTATTTTTCCAAGCTTGGAAGTGCTGATACAGAATAGTTCACCTTCAGTAAAGCAAGAAGCAGAGGTTTACATAGAGCAAGCTCCCAAACCCAGAGTACTCAAGAGGCCAAGTGCAAGTGGGTGGCACTTGCTGATTGCTCTGTGCCACTTCCCCTGAAAGGTGACTGAATGACAGCAACACGACAGTTAAGCAAAGGACCTTTGGGTATATTTGCTGCCTTGCAAATGGCTGATCCCTCACTGAAATTGGTAGACTCCGCAAAAAAACCCAAGGGAGATGCTAAAATATAAACGCAGGAGTAAAAGGGAAAGGAGACGTGTTTTAATCCCAAAGATGAAATGCTCGCATTCCTCTAGCAGTAGGAATTATCATTGCCCGTTTTGGAACAGAAAGTGAATGTAACCATTCGGGGTAAGAAAGGACAAGAAAAGGACTATAAACGTATCGCTCTGGCTCTACAGATGTGTTTGTTTCTTAAGTTGTTTCTACCAGTATTTAAACAACTCTATCCTCACCTTTCCTTTATAGCAGCCAACAGGGTAGAGTAATTGTAGGAGTCGTCTAATTCACTCTCTAATTGAGCTTATTTACCAAGACGTTTTCCCTCAAATCTGCACAGTATAAATATTGACATGAAGAACGTTGTCTATAAAGTAAAGAAGTTAGTCTAGAGCCATGAAAGCCAGAGTTTCTAAGAAATCAGCCAAAACTACTTTACAACCTTGTCATAGCAATGTGCTCCCAATTTTTCCATCTTTCCCTTCCCTGGTCTTATATGAGTTCTGTGTAACAGAGTAATTTCAGTTTAATATAAGAGAGTAATCTCAAATATTGTTGATATCATTATTTCCAGTCTACTAGTAGACTAGAAATTCTAGTATTCTGGTATACTAGCCTAGTATTCCAGGAATATACCAATTTTAGTATAGTTAGTACATACCTGAGAAATTCTCATTATACCATCTGACTACTTCTGTGTCTGTCCAAATATTTCTATATGGTTATTTCAAACAATAAAAATTCATGCATGTAATCAGTTAGAACCAGATGGAAATCCACCATTTGTCTTGGAGGAAGTTTCTTTATTTCTTGTTTTTGTTACTTCTTTGTTTTAAAGTTCATTTGATCATTTGCCGCTATTCAAATCACTTCTATATTAAATTTATGCCAGGTTTTCATCAGCTGTGATTTGAAAAAGCAGAGTTAAACCTTAAATTTCTTGTCAGAAAAAGTTAAATCCTAAGATGCAAATACTCCTGGGTTTAATTCGCGTTGCCTCGAGTCTGACAGGGACCTGCCTGCTCCGTACTGCCCTAGGAAGAATTATTTTTCTGCCGCTTACCTTAGGAGAAAGCCCTTGGTTAGTCTATCTTAGACCATTGCAGAAGGAGCACGCAGCGCTGCTGATTGCTATAGCTCAGAGACCTTCCTTCGACAGTGCTAGGACATCTTTTTTTTTTCCCAAGAGCCAAAGCATAGACGTGGTTCGCTGAGCGGACTGCTCAGTTCTTTGTAGCTGGATGCCAAGATCACTCAGTCTAAACTATCCGTGCATGGTTTAAAAATCATCAGATGATAGGATGGTGCCTCTAGACAAAATTATCATGCAATTATTTTAGTCAGTGGCATCTAACAAAGCCATTCCCTCAAGGCTCGATCTGTATGGCAATAGCTTGCAACGTCCCTATGCCTTCTTTTAGTCGGTTCTTCAAACATTACGCCTCCACTCAGCTCCCAAATTAAGTTTTATTTTGTAAAATGGATAAATAGGCACCCTTTACAGTACAATAGATTCTTACATTTTCTTTACATTCCATTAGTTTCGCTTTGAATCAATGCCCAAAGATCGATCGGTCATGTCCGATTTCATACTCTGTTGCCTGGTGAGTTAATTTAGGATGTGTTAGACTGAGTCTTTGACAATGGAGGCCACAGGAACCGAGACTCAAGTCTTCAGTTAGAAACACAGGCTTTCGGCACGGCAACCTTCTTCAGCTGGGTTAAAGAGTCACCCCCAAGCCCATTCAGAATTGGTATCTGTGAGAAACAAGGCCTAAAAAAGGAAGAGTTGCCAGAATGGGATTTTGTGAGAAATCAGGGCCACCAGAGCTGAGGCTCTGATACTAAGAGCTTCTGATGCCTAGTCCTGCCCAGGCCTAAATTTTATGGAAATCCCAAATACTCATTTTTTTTCTCTCTTGCTCCAGAACTTCTGGCCCTTTTCTTCCATCCTGCAAGGTGCGTGACTCATTTGCACTGTAGCCTCTTCTCCCTAGAGGTATTCCCACTAACCAGTGGCCAGTTCTCAAAAGACATTAGCCCCCACCTCTTCCTTGGGATTATCTCAGATTTGTGTACCAGTGCACCCCTCTCTCTCGCACAAGCTGTACTCATTTCCCTGAAAGTCCTGTTTAAATACGCCTTCAGAGCCTTGCCCTGCAGCAGATGAGGTGGCTACAGCACCTTTGCTCTAGCCTCAGTCTAATGCAGCGGATGTATGGCTTACGCATATGTTACAAACGCTTTAGGGGCGGTAGCGCTACACTTTCTACCCCTGAGAGACGTGTTAATATTGATCCAAACCACCCAGGCCTCCACAGGCCTTTCTCATCCATGTGCTCTCACGCTCTGCCTCAAGCCCACATACTCTCATGTACCTGTCACTGGCATTTTATTTCCATGCCTCTTCTTTCCAAATTCGGTCACAATAGCCCCTAAGGCTTTACCTTGCTGCTTCAGTTGTCTCAGAGCTTCGACTCAGGCCTGAGTGCCCTGTGCTGCCTCACCAGAAGGTGGTGTTGACCCGACATCTCCAGCGGCTTCCACAGCTCCCGGGTGTTTCTCAGGAGCATCCTCTTCAGCTCTGGTCACTGGGAAAACTGGAGAACTGGGCAAGAGCTGCAGCACCTGCGATTTATTCATCCTGTCGGAGGATGCGCTTTGTCGCTCACTGCAGAAGCAGCTTGTTCTTGGCCCAGCACGTTCCTGTCCCAGCTTTTCTCCCCCTCAGCAGGTCACAGCCCCAGAAGCCCAGGCTGCCTACCTCACTGCCCTCAGAGCAACCTGCGGTAAGGTTTTGCTTTTTTTTGGGGGACAGGGGAGGTGACAGTAGCTTGCTTAGGGATAATTTGCCATGTTTCTGCTTTAGCAGCAGAATAATTGGTGGTGTTAAAGGACTGCTCATGCAAGCTTGTTAATGGACTGTACAATTAATTGTATGGGCCGGAGCACGGGGGTGGTGGGAGGAATCAGGAATAAGAACAGGAGTGCGGTGTAGTCCTTTGCATCTGGAGATGAGCAAGCACCTGTGGTGGCTG
>NW_009215936.1:0-1853 GCF_000690835.1 Fulmarus glacialis | reverse complement strand
TTCCTGATAAATTACTGTTAGCAGCCCTTCTGCTGAAAAGATAACATCTCCAGGTAGATTATACAACATAGTGTATCTACAGATCAGGTTACATGACAAATGAAGAGCCAGTGCTATTTTTCTTCTAATTGTAGAATGCTTCAGAATAAGTCAAATTCGCCATTATTTCAGCACCTAAAATTCAACCCAAATGTAAGAAAAAGTTGTGATAACTAAACACGTTGAAAAAACTTAGTCTTATATACTTTTAGGGTTCATCATTACATTAGTTAAACTGATGTAACTGAGCTAAACCCGCTATAACACTGTATGAATTAGGTTATATATACAGAAGATCTATTGTTTTATTATTACTTATTCCAGTTTTTTTCCACCCATTTCAAAGGGCATTTGATAAGGTCATTAGTTACCCAACAGATTTAGAATTGCTTAAAAACAGTGCAGTTCAGAGAAAGTCTAGCTTGTACCCTAATTAGTTTCTACCAATTAGTTTCTACCCTTAGGATGGCCTGACATTTTTGCAGGTTTACTGATAAAATACATAATTATTTATCCACAGCCTAGACTCCATTCTTCTTGCTTTTCCTGTTTTCTCAACATGAAACTACAGAGGAAGTATCTGCAAAACTTTTAGTCTGACAAATGCCACACAATATGCAAAGAATGCACGTGTTAAGTGAAAATTTGACATATTTCTCATACTCATTGTTTTCACGCAAAATACTCTGTTTCTGATCAGGGGTAAAAGGAAAAGTATAGTCAGGTAATTAAACATTTGTTTTTTGAATTTTAATCTATATACGGCTAGAAGGACTTTAAATTTGATTTTGGTAAGTAAAACCCACATACTGAAATTATTTTTTTTTCTTCAATCTACCTTATAATTATCTGAGCTTTTATTGAGTATTTCTACATTTAATTACACTGTAAAGAAAAGCTATCCGTAACAGGTGCTGCATCGGACAGGTAGCCATTCTGTAGTCAGTGGGACTTTTGCCTTAGTAGGAACTTCATGCCACATACGATTTTGTCTAAGAAAGTACCACAAAAGGATTTGTATGTACCACACATATAACCTAATTAGCCTAATAAATCATTACTATTAGAAACAAATTTCAATTTAAAAAGCCATGTTATTTATTCAGTGAACACATCCCAAAAGATACAATATACATATTCACAGCATTCGTATAAAACAGGAAAATTAGACCAGACCTGATCTAATCTATCAATATAATTTATTAGTTTTGAGTTTGTCCGTGTGAATAAACAGCAAAGCAGCACTAATCTAATGTTTCACGGTCTTGTTTGCAGAAACATGCTAGTGTGACTTCGCGCCTAGTTATGCAGAATTCAGCTAGAGCTGAAACAAAGGCAATCTATTTTACCATCTTAGTAGTTTAACTTTCATCTAGTTTGTCATGTAAATATGGTTATTATCTTCAGTTGTGGGTTGCTCTCATAGTATTACAGTATTCCTACGGATCTTGAAATCTCTCAGAGATTTGTATTTTTCTATCTAAACCACTGCTCCGTGTCACGAAAATTGGAATTTTCCCAACATCTGTCCTTGAAAGCATCTGGTTTGCAAAATGCGATGACCAAAGTATTTGTATCGACCCAGTTTTTCCCTATTTTTCTTAATCATTTTGACAAAACAGTCCTCACTCCAGCACTTGGATTTACATCACACTCTTCACTATTTTCAGTGGGGACTAGCGCGATTTGCTATACTGCTGGCTTCAAATATATTAGTGGGACATTACCAGGGTCACCACTTGCTATAGAGGTGCTTCGGCGGCGCCCGGCGCCCTCCGCCCCGCTCCCGCCCCAGCACTCGGGCACCGCCGCGG
>NW_009215935.1:0-3879 GCF_000690835.1 Fulmarus glacialis | reverse complement strand
AGTAATAATAATTAAAAAAAAATTAGAAAGACTGGTGTCCTTCAAACCTTCCCAAATTTTAATTACTATTTCTCTCTTTCGTATTTTATTTATACTGAACTGAAGTGACAGTTTTAGAAATAAAAGACTTCTGTTTTCCTGATGGAAAAACAAATATGCCTCATCATAATGTGTCTACTTGCAAGGCAGCCTGCAGGACAGGTAGAACTCTCCTTTCCAAGTCATTGCACAGCCTTTGAAGAATGGCAGAAACAGTGCCAAGTAGTAACAACTGACCGAAGCAGAAGTTTGAGCTGTATTTTGGTTGGTTTTTTTTTTTTCCCCCTCCTGCAGTGTGAAGAACGCCTCTTGTAGGAATATAATTATCAGCTTCTTTCAGATAGTGCCAAAATACAACAGCCATAAATTAGAATGAGCCACTGTGTCTCCCCTGATGTGAAGAGTTATAATAAAAATAGGCTTTGATGTGTATCTTTGGATGTCAAATATGCTTTCCTGTAGCACAACTCATTGCATCATGAGTTTTGATCTTTAGTCAGTCAGAAAAATGTCTTGTAGGATAAATAAGCAGTAAACCTATTGTTCTAAGGTACAACTCAATACCAACTGTTGCAGAAAATCTTTCCTGCAAACATGTAAATGTGAACAGGGACAGCAGGTATTTACGGACTTGTTGCACTAAATGCATTAATTAGTCTAATGTTTACAATGTAGAAATATTGTATCACCTCTAAAACCCAACCTTGCATTTAATTTTTATAAATTACATGTGTGTCTGAAAAAAAAAAAAGGTAGGTCAAACATAGTAAAACTCCCTTGTAGTATTTCACTAACACCAATGAGAAACATAAAAACTACAGGCCTGAGAAAACAACAGATACGACTGATCTTCTAAATGTTGCTTCAAGTAAGAGTCCGTGAGACAGTGAGTCCATGCTACTACACTCATGCTAATGGAGAACCATGACATGTGAATCAGTAAACACAGAATCACAGTAAGCATATCAATTTCACGACGGTCAACAAACCTATATACCTTTGCAGGTGCCAAATAAAATCACCAGACCCGTCATTTTGTACCTGACGTGTATGTAATTGAAAAGAGATGGTGTAATCAGAATTTTGCAACTCAGTCTAGATACAAAATACTGAGTAATAACAGCTAAATATACTGAGAGGTACACATCAGCATGTATCAGCCCTTGGAGGGATCTACACATGAAGTCTGTTCTGAGAAGCTCCTCTGAATCCTCCTCACCAAAAAACATTAAGGTAACGAAATTAGACTTGCAAGGATGAGTATGGAATATGAAAACCAGCATGCAGAGAGACAAATTCAGTCAAGGAAACATTTGCTTATGTATTAAATAACTACTGTTACCATTGGAGTTTCACATGCACATCTGTGTATTTAACTGAACAATAATTTTAAATTTCAAGTTAAAAAGAAGTAGAGGTTTTCTTTCTCCTTTTCAGCAAGCAAGTTGTTTCCAGAAACATTGGCTAAATAATTTATAAAACTACTTTTTTCTGTGAAGGAAAACACTTATGATCTTTTTAGGGCTCTGTTAAAACAAATTACACCAAAAAGTGCTGCAAACAGGGCATCAACAGCTGAATGGGATTAGATCCAATTAATTTAGTAAGCACAGACAGAGGCATTCCTACTTCAGTACATATGCAGAGATCTTCACAGCAACATAAGGGGCTGCTTTTAAAATGTACCAAAAAGAAAAAAAACCCCAACACACTGTTCAGACTGCATTGTCAAATTATGTCATTCTGCTCATCCAGCATAAGGAGGAAAAGGATCCCATCAAATTAGGAAACATGAAAATGATAATTCACTCTTTAACGTGATGTTGATGAAGTTTATGATAATTCTGCAGACTGACTTACGAGATGGTAGTACTTCTCAAGGGAAGATGGTACAGAGAACCAAAGTATGAAGCAACATTGTGTATTTCATGATACTGCAATTCAGTGCAAATTATGAGAAGGCTCATTGGTTTCAGATATATAGTGCTGTTTTACACTTACAGCAGTGAGATTAAAAAAAAAAAAAATCCATAAAAAAGTTATATATATACTTGCTGGTGAAGGACGCATTCTTGAGCTACTATTCCTTCCATAGGGCTACCAATGTCTGTTTCCTAACAATTGCTAATCCCAATTACCTGATGGTAAGGTAGGTAATGTCACAAGTACCAGCAGAACCTCAGATCTACATTGGCCTCCTGCAAATAGAACATCAATTTTTCAGGAGGTTTTTATTTTTCTGAATGGGTAGAACCACTTCGTGAACATTTCACAAAAGAAGGGTCCCTCAGTCATGAAAGTGAAATAAACCTTGGAACACAGCAAAGTCTTCTCACTCTGCCTTGAGGCTGCCTACCTATATAGCACTAGAATTGAGGAAAGACTCAAAAGCAGGGTGTGACATCTCTTGTTATTCACCAGAACTTTTATCAGAAACTTCTAGACAGTACCTTTGAGCAAAAAATAAATTAAACAGGTATGACGTAAACAGGGTACTATATTTATTTACTGCTCTCTCTTCTATTAATTATGTTTTCTTAGTATCTTGTTACATAGCAGTGGTACTCTTTCTAGAGATGTTGTGAGAGGATGAACTTTTCTAACAGGAAATATAATCATCTATGAAATCACACAGGCTACTTTTCTGAAAACATTATGTACCTTTTACATATCTATATATATCTATAGGCTTGGAGCAGGAACAGGTGAAATTAAAGGATCGCTCTAGGCTAATTACAAAAACCACACTGGACCACTTGCTCAAAACAGACTGAGGAACTTCTGTTCACAGGACTAGTCCTTTAGTCTTTGTTAGGTCCTTCTTTCATTTCAGGGACGCTGACCTTCACCTTTCTGGACAGCACTGATCCGCTCCAGGGACAGAACCTCTGCCTCACAAAACACTTGCCTATCTTACAAAATTTCATTAAGGAAAAACTCCTTCTGGGTCTTCTAAAAAAATTATCTTTGTCACTGCTTTCTTGCCACCCTTCACAGCTAAATTGTTGAAAATTATTCAGAATCTCCAATAAGGGCAAATACACTATGGCAAAATATGAAGTCTCTAGTTTTGCCACAGTTACTAATCATTTCTACTTAGAGTTTCTAGCCTTTATTTTATACACAAGGCTCAGAATATCAGTGGGCAAGCAAACAGTTTACATCTGAGAATCAGTCAGCTTTCCTTGCTTTGCTGGAGTTAATGTCTGTTCTGAATTCTTACTTGCTATATGGTATTTAATATTGAGTCTAAATACCTACACAAAGAAAAGACTTAATATATTAAGAGTAGTTTCACACACTTAAATAATACATCAGTAGGCGGTATTATAACCACACACACTACTTTAAATAAGATTTGTAACAAAGCAACATTAATTCTTTCTAGACTCATACATTATTAAGCATTCTCTAATATCTCAATGACTAAAAGATTAAGTGTAAATGGCTCAGAAAACTTTAAATGGAGAAAGAATGGTACTTCTTTTTTAGGAAATCTAGATGCCTCACTGATCCCTCGGTACTGATACTAACCACTCAGTACTTGATACTAAGGACTGATATTCCTTAACCATTTACACTGAATTCCAGGATTACTCCGTATTCCTCTGGCTATGAATATTACAACCTAGACTTCAGTGAAAAGCTAATACAAAAAGTAAATTTCAGATTAATCTTTCTTAAGACTATGAACTCCACAAGACAGAGATCATTATACTACGCATATGTATGAGGCTTAAACCATTGAAATTTAGACATGCCTTAGTAAATTAATGGAACTGATGCATCATCCAGATTTGCTTTACACTTCACAATTATAGAATCATAGAATCATAGAAT
>NW_009215934.1:0-1942 GCF_000690835.1 Fulmarus glacialis | reverse complement strand
CACTCGATCCCCTTGTCTAGATCATTGATTAATTCCAGATATTAAACAGAACTGGCCCCAGTACTGAGCCCTGGGGAACACCACTTGTGACTGGCTGCCAACTGAATTTAACTCCATTTACCACAACTCTTTGGGCCTGGCCATCCAGCCAGTTTTTTACCCAACGAAGAGTTGTTCCATCCATGTCTGTATTTCCTTAATACTTTGGTCTCTTCCTATCATTTGGAATGATCTATATAGAAACACTTAGAAACCTCAAACTTAGCAGCTTCTCTGATTTTAAAAGTTCTGTTTATGCAATACTTATTAATTTCAGGAAGGATTATGGCCCTTATGGGAAGCTAAAGTAGCTAAAATTTAGTGCAGTTTAAACCACTAGTATAAGTATATATAAGGTGATAAGATTTCTTTTTAAATGATACGGTAGGTGTATATATAAGGTGATAAGATTTCTTTGTTTATCCCATTCCAGTTGTTTTCTGCAGCTTCACTGCCTCTTCCTGTGGTTTTATATAATCACAAAGTAAATTAAAAACAAGGAGGCCTTCAGCAAGCACATGATTATAAAAATGTGTTTCTGTTTGGACATTGTAGAACACTCAAGAACTGCTGTATCGGGTGAATAAAGCAGTGAATACAGAAAGTTCAGATGAATCCTAAGAGAGTACTCATGGCATGGAAGTAGATTAAAAAAATGCAAAGGAGCTTAATTTTACTGTGTTCCCAAAGATCCTTTTGAGTCTTTTATTATTTCAAAGGCATTTGAGTCTTATGAAGTGATTTGTAAGGGTGGGTTTTTTCATTTGCTTAAAATTCTAGAGTAATAAGTCCTGGCTCCTAATTTCTATGAGCTGCTTATTGCATTAGACTGACAAAATACTTCGTACAGGGAGAGTGGCTGAACACTGCAGGGTTACAGTGTTCTGAAGACGAAGGATGAAATCGGTTCCCTGTGCAGTAAAAGAGTTTTGTCATTAACTTCAGGGAGGCCAGGGCTCACCCCAAGAGTGGAATGCAGCTTGCCATCTCGCAAGCACAGGATGGGCATCTGTGGTTTTTTCCTCATAGATGTAATGCTATAGATTAAATACAAATATTTTTTTTTTGGTCTTGTAAAGTTACAGGCAAAGTCTTTGTTTATAGCAAGAAACAGCAACGTCTTGAGAGAGAGAAGGAGAATCTCTGTTTGTATAGGCAGCAAGCTTTGAACTTTTACCTTTCTAGCACCCTATAGCCCCTTCATCTTTAAGAGACAAGAGTTTTGTTCATATTCCCTCTATATAACCTGAAAACAGCACCAAACCAAGCTTAATTAACAATTGAGGTACAATACCTATGATGATGCCAGGCTATAGAATGACAATTTCTATTTTATTTTTATGATCTGCTTCTGAGAAGGCGTTATGCAGTTGCACGTGGGACAGATGTTTCATCTGTTGGAGAGAAGGGACTTCTTCCTTGGGTAGCTGAATTTTAGAAAATATCTGTCCTCTTCCTCTTTGACGCAACCTTTGGCCAAAATCAACAACAATAAAAAGAACAAAAGGAACGGTTGTGGAAATTTCATTATTTTTAGTCCGCAAGGCTCATCCATGAGACTGTTAGAATATTGACAAGGAGCAGGAGCTGTCACATCTATACCAGCTCAGGTGATGAAACTGACCTTGTCTCATCATAATTTTTCTCACGTTTCCCACTTGTGCACTGTATTCCCCTCACACTCGGTGTGTCTTGAATTTCTGTTGCCAGAGATACATTTAGCTAGATTAAAGCAGCCTGCTGTTCATTAATATTTCATTTATATGGAGATTAGATTAGAATCCATTAACCAAATCCACTGTATTATTTTAATATTTATTAAAATGCCCTAAACCTCAGAAAAAATATTGTCTATGATATATATGTATGTTCTCCATATATAATTGATATAATATATATAAAC
>NW_009215933.1:0-7367 GCF_000690835.1 Fulmarus glacialis | reverse complement strand
CCCGCCTTCTCTGGCGGGGCAGCCTGCCCTGCGCGGGGCTGACCCGGGCCAGCACGGATCCCCTGTGGCAGCACTGAGCGCTCAAAGCAGGGAAGCCAGGAAGGGGCAGCACTGGCTAAGGATGCTCCAGAAGTCTGCCCCGCCAGCGCTGCTGCTGGCCTTCACTGACCCTGTGACATCCAGGACCATCCTAGAAATATATTCCTCCTCCCTATGCACTTACCTCATGTTTTCCATAGGTGTTTTATTTTGTGAAAGACCAGAAGAGAGCCTGTGACAGCAAAACTCAAGCCCTGTGTTTCCACTTTCCCCCTCTGTAGCCAGAGAAAGGCTATTGGGTGAGTCAGGTCTTAGGTTTGACCCAGTATGGCCCTTCCTACACTTTTATGCTATGAAATAAGTCTCAAGAGTGTCTGCATGGGGTAGGTAAATGTGATCACCCCCATTTTACAGAAAGGAAATGGAGGCACATAGAGAGGTTAGGCGGCTAGTCCAAGGTCATAGGAAGCTGGTGACAAGAGCCAGAAATAGAACTCAGATCCCCTGTGTCCCACCAGACCATCCTGTGCAAGAAAAAAGATGAGAAGTTGGTGTTGTTTTTAACTTGAGAACTGTTTAACTTTCAAGTTTAAAGCCTGTGAGAATATTTCCTGCATGCTTCTGTCTGACTCCTATTCATAAGTGACACCTTAAGCTAAGAATTTAAGCTTGCATTTTCCAATCTTCCTGCCCCCAGCTGAGACCTGGAAAATAAAATAGTTATGGGTACCTTCCCCCTCATCTGCTCACACCATGGGGGGAAGAACCCAGAGGTTTCTTTCCCGAAGAGGATGACTCATAAGAAATCACCTCCTCCAGTGGAGAGGACAGCAGCTGGGAAAACAGTCGGCCAGTGAGGACAGACCAGCCAGAACTAAGACACTGGGCATCCTGACAGCTCAGACCCCCTAGGAGCAAGGGCTCCCTGTGGAAGGAGCTAAGGGAACTGTATGTTCCTGTCTTTGACCTACCCAGTGCTGAGTACGTGCTGAGTCTGAGATGATGCAGGCCCCAACACAAGCTCAGCAGCCATGCCACACCAGTTCCTCCCCACCCTCTTCACACCTCCTATATCACAGCTGCATTCAGTCATGGGCCTCCAAAGACCACAGCACTTTGGCAAGACATACATCCTTCCTTCTCCAATGGATATCATCAGCTCCTGATCCACCCAAGGAGCTGAGGACCAATGAGGGCAAACCTGAAGATCTGCTCATAACCCCTCATCGCTCTTCATACACTAAAGGCAGGGAGAGAAGAGACGTGGAGCCTGCACGAAGACTGAAAAGACCCCAGTAGTGAGATACAGGGAAGAAAGAGGCAGCAGACATTCCCATAAAGCAGAATGAAGGTACAGTGGGAAGCCTGTGCCTGGAACTGGATGAAAGGCATCTCTAAACACATAGGCTGAAGCATCTAGACAGATGGACAGTGTGTGTGTGAAGGGGAGGGCTGCGTGGAACCTATTTGATCTTATTTTTTATGTACTACCATGTAACTGGCAACACCTAGTATGGTGAGAACTTATTTTTAAGAGTGGTTTAGGTGCTATGGCCAGACAAACACTAAGGAGCTGGTCATAGACCTGTCCCAGGCAAATGTCATTCTGCAGGCAGTATGATCTCTTCATACCAGAATCTTAGGCCTTGGTCCAATGCTAAGTTGTGGGTGGCATATCTGAGGACAATTTTTATCCTTGGAATAAAGGATACGTAACTGTTGTTATGTTCCCTTCAGTTCTGAAATGTGGGAAATTTCCTTTTTTTAGCATTTGTTAAAAAGACTATTACTAGAAAGGAAATCAGCCAAATTTGGTAGCTGAGAGTAAGCCCTCTTTGAAACACGTAAGGCAAACATCCTTGCTGCAAGGCTGCCCATCTGCTCAATCTCCAGTACTACAGAAGCTGCAAAAGAGAGAGGAGAAACAGCCTTCACGGTAGACAACATCTGTTTTTAACGTTCACTTGCAGCCCAGCAGTACCTTGTATTTTACCCTGCTCTGGAGGAAGATGGCTTCTACTAAGCCTTTTGCTTGAACAACCCATACATCTGACACTAAGATCATCAAATTGTCAAGAAGCAAAAGCACCAACTCTCCAATATGCATCCCTTACCCCTCCCTGACCAACAAGACTCATTGCAATAACATAGAAAATGAGCAATAGGAAATTCGATTGAAAAGACGAGTAATCAGGGCATTCAACTCCTGGATCCGCCTTGAACAGCAGACTACCATGCTGCAAAGAAACACAGACACCACCCTGAGCACATAGGACCTTTCATAGCTGAATACTTAACCAGGGCATTGCCTCTTGTCTGGTCTCTGCCCGTCTTTATGACTTGCATGTCTGGCTTCAAGAGTTAGGTGAGGTGGAGACTCCTGTCAACCCGGATATGACTTAGTCAAGTTGCTGGAACACATTCTGAAGTTGTGGATTCTACTCCCTGTTGGAAGCAGGACACTTGGAACATCCTGAGTTAAGGTTTTAGCCAAGTATCCTGGAAGGAATCGCTTGGACAGTTCCCGTGGATCTGGCAAAAATAAAGAGCCTGGAAAATCCCACTCACACCAGCAGCTGATACACTCCCAACCGGACCTGACTCTTTCCAGTCATGGAAGCAATTTTTTATTTGCACTGGTGCTCAAAATAGCTCCTTGTGGCACTAGTTCCAATGTTCAGAGCATTACACAAAAGGTTACCACCAGCACCTGCACAGCAGGTGCCTGCTCATAGAAGAAGACTGCACGGCCTGGAGTTACAGCTGAGGCACCTCATGATTATCCGTTGAACCCACAGCAGAGAGATAGACACCTCACAGGAACAGACTAGACTGCCTTCGAGATGGCCCCAAGCTCCAGTTTTTGGGAGAGAAGGAAAGATATCAAAGCAAAGCAGATTGGATCTCCCTCTGCAGGTCTTCTGTGGAATCTGCATCTGCCAACTGATGACTTTTAAGAGGACTGGGTGCTCCCAGGACCGAAAATTTAAGCAAAGCAATATTTCAGTTGATCACCCAAAAACATTACAATTTTTTCAGAGCCAGTGGGAAAGGGTCTGACGCTCCCTGTCCACCAGTGGGAGCCTCCTCCATCCCCATAGTCCCTTGTCCCTGTCAGTTGCACTGGCACAACCATTTCTGGGGCTCACAACTGTTTCTGGGGCTCAGTGTAAAACAATTTGGTGAAATATTTCGGGATGTAACTTGCCTGCTTTCTATGGAGGGCCACTTATAACCCGGGTTGTTTCACTGATACAGCTTACAGCACGCCCGCACAAAAAGAGACACGGTGAACTGCGACAACTGGAAGAATATTGGAGCTTTTTATACTGATTTAGCTACTCAGGAGACTGTAACCTGGAGCAAGATCCTAGGCGAGATGGACTGGGACTACTCTACTCAAGGCCTCCCTCTGACTCTCTTTTCCTCTCTCTTTTCAATGAGGTGTTTTAAATCACCATTATTTTGACATCCTCTGGTCCCATCTCCCTACAGCAGGAACAGAGTTTAAGAAACACATTATCAAGTAAATCCCATTTACTATCATCATTATAGCTTTAGCTGCTGCTGTTATTTGGATTTGCCCACTACCTTGGAAGTGGCATGTAAACCAAAGTAAAGTTCCTTAGTTTTCTCCAGGACTGTGAGAAGAAAAAGCTGAGACCTCTTCTCTGTACTATGGCATTTACTGGGACAGCTACTTATACCTGCCCACCAGGCACATGCATTGGTAAGTGTATGCAGAGATATAAACTCCAGCTGTGGTTGTGCTTTCCCTCAGCAAGGCTGAACTTTGCCTTACGTTATACAGACTCTTGGCTCTGTACCCGGACAGTGTGTGTGGCAATGACAGCCAAAAGCTGCAGCAAAGAATTAGTCCTTGCAGGACAACCTCACAGCACTGCTGCCCGTCCTTCACAGAAGGATACGACAGCTCAGAGCAGTGATTGTGTCACCTCTTCATCCCAACTTCCCACCCACATCAAGGCTAGGTCCACTTTTGAGGGCAGGCAAAGCAGGCAGCTGTCTAACCACAGCAAGAAAGTAGAAGCAATAGAAGCAATGTAATTTGCTGCTGCTTATTTTTTATTATAATTAGTCAACTGGCATGAGCAATTAATCAGATTACCTGGTATTTTATTGGGAGGCTAGGAAGCTAATGAGTAAGAGCTCCTGCAATACTCGGGCCTGGAGGGTACCCCCCTTTCAGGAGTTTTGGTGGCTGAGTTGAGGAGCTTAGCTGGTGGAGTACACGGTCAGTGCCTTCGCTGGCAGTAGCTGTTGCGGAGATAGCTAGAGGCAGGGGTCTGCCCCTCCTGTCCTTTGGGAGCTGCTTTGAAACTGAGGGCATACCACTGGTCCTTGCTTGTGCTACACCATGGTTTTGTCACAGCAGCTACACCCGCACCCGGACTTGTACCTCTGCCACCCGCTGGCTTGGCTTGCCCTCAGACCTGCCTCATCACTGTGGCCTTGCTGGGGGATCACCAGACTGCATCTGAGCCTGACCACTGTTTCTGGACCTGATCCTGACCCAGACTTGCCATTTCTCATGCCGGCTCCTTGCTGGTGCGGCGACTGCTCCCACCTGCCTTTTTACTGTGCTTGGCTCTCAGGAAGCAGCCGGCCCTCGCTGGTCCCTGGCACATCCAATGTGATTTTGGCTCTGCCTGCATCTCCTCTTCCTGTCAGGTCCACACAGCAGAACGCCAGTGATTTCATCCCCCTTACTAAAAGCAAATTCTATTACAATACACATTTTCTTTCAAAATACTACACAATTGATTTTATATGTGTATTCAGCAATATTTCACTAAACAGGAAAAAAAAAGAGTGGAACAAGAATTTTTGTCCCTGAAAAACACAAGTACAATAGAAGAATGCTAGTAAGCATTTCCACTATATGCACAAGTGTGCGGGCTGGACCCCACTCGCACGCATGCACACCTGCGTCAATACGGGAATGACCTACTTTCGGCATAGCTGGGTTAGTGTGGTGGTGATGTAGCGCGCTCAGCTTCATCTCCCGAGCATCTGAAATCCAGTCCTCAGCCATCGCGTCTTCCCTTTATCCGGGAGGATATATATATGCCTTTCCTGGAGCCATCAGTACCAGGATAAGTGTTTAGAGAGAGGCAAGACCACATGAAAGGATTGACTGCTTCTCCTCCCTGTGGAATCGGGCCGAGGTCACTGCATTTCAGTGGGAAAGACAACCAGAAGGTCAGCAAAAGAACCACAAAACCAAACCAAAACATGTCAAAAAGGGAAAACTACCCAAGAAAACATTGGGCCATGAAAAGAAAACCAGCCTTATGATGGAGAGCTCTTTTCCTCTTACCACCCCAAACACTAGCCCTAGAGGCTTAGTGTTTCCCTCACCATAATACAAACCAGGCCTCCACGCCGGGAGCCCGCGCAGCTGCTGCTCGCAGAGAAGCTGGTGACTCAGTGATGTGCACAAATGCCTATGTCCTGATTATTTTGGAACAAATCAGATACAAAATGTGAACAAAAGCAAACAGTTATCTGACCACAGAAATGATGTTCACAGGAGTATCTTGGGAGCTGTGCTGGGAAATGTGGGATATGTACAGCACTGTCAAGGTCCTGCAGCACCAGAGTATGGTTACACCACATGTGCCCCAAATACTAGGGTTGGTGTACTCACTGCCCCGTGTGCTGGTTCACTTACATGACTGCAAGCAGAGCAACTTCAGGCGAGAGGATTCAGGGCACAAGTTTGGAGCTCTGGGCTCAGGGAGGTCCCACTGGGCTAAATCAGTAGCAATGCAAGTCCACCAGGCAGGTGGAAAGAAAGACGGCCCACTGCAATGTTTGCCCAGAACCTCATCAGAGCTATCTCCAGCTGCAACGTTTGTCCAGAACCATGTCAGAGTTATCTCCAGCTCCATCTGCAAGTAGCAAGGATGATGTTTTACAGAGGAAGACTAAGGAGAACTGCACCAGCCTGGGGGGAGTAAAAGAGCTTCCTCTGCAATGCACTAGAATTGTCTTTTCTTTCGGTCTCCATGCATGATTGAGATTTTCAAGACAGCGGTTTTAAGATAGCTCTTTTCCACAACATATCTCCTTGAAAATAAGTAAAAAGTAAAGCATAAAAAAGTGTTAAAAAAAACCCCAAACAGTAAAAAAATGAAACTGGCTGACAGGAATAGTTAAAAGATTGTTTCACTTCCAGTTCCACAAGATACTCGTGGTGATGTGGGCAGTTATTACCTTAATGATGCAACAGTGTCATCTCCACACTATGAAATTAGTATCTTTGCTTCCTTCGGCGCAGGAAAACCATAACTGGCAGATCAGCACAACGTGGGGGCAGAAAAGGGTTACCTGCTGACTCGGCACGCCTCAGAGCTGCCCATCTGGCCCTTTGAAGCCCATCTGGGAATACTCTCTTGTCACCAGGTCCAGCAGACAGGATCCAGCACAGGTCTAGGAGGGAGAACGATCTGTGCGTGCACTCATCTCACAAGGACCAGGAGCTGCTGATACGGTTTATGTGTGTCCTTACCTTGCAAAGTTACTGACCCATCTCCTAAAGCTAAGATTTAGGTTGTTGCTGGCAAAAGGGGAAAGACAAGAAGAGCAGACCAGGAGATTTTGGTGGCAGGACTCCTCTTGAGACCCCCAGAGTTTGCACTGACTTCTCCTTAGTCTCAGTAATGGGCAGACAGAGGGAAGATGGAGAAGCCAGGACTCAGCTGCAGTCACTGAATCCAAACCCACATTTATTTGCCTGAAGACCACAAGGCAATGAAGAATGTAACATCATTTGAAGAACAATTGTGGAATGTGTATTGTACTTTATACACACAATCTTTGTTGAGGTAACAATTGCCCCAAAGTTCTATGACTATACAGGACTAACTATGTCTTTTTTAACCCTGTAATACAAGGGGTTGAGCATCTCCTGGGGAAACCTGGATTAGAAAGACATTTTATTGTTTTATTAAGAAGTGTGTGGCCTTTCTGGGACAAGCATTGTGCAAGGGCTAATATCATTAGAAGAAACTGGTTAAAAGTTATTCCATGGAGTCGGACTTTACAGGTAGCATAAGCTGTCAAAGGGCAGAGCTCTCAGTTCGTTTTTTTTAACTCTCCCAGCCAGGAACAGACCTTTTCTTTTTTCCCCCAAAGGAGGAGATAAGCAGGCTGCATTCCCGTTCAACGAACCAGGAGACGCTGTGACTCCCCGTGCCGCCCTCAGCCCAAAGCGGACGGAGGGGGAGCGGGACAAACCCACGGCAGGGACTCGGGGGCCCAGCAGAAACGCCGCTCCCCCGCGGCGGCGAGGGAGCCCCCCG
>NW_009215932.1:6900-8529 GCF_000690835.1 Fulmarus glacialis | reverse complement strand
CACCTCCTCCCCCTCCTCCTTCACTGACCATTGTGTCTGCAGAGTTGTTCCTCTTACATATTCTCACTCCTGTCTCCGGCTGCAATTGCACAGGGTTTTTTTTTCCCCTTCCTAAATATGTTATCCCAGAGGCTCTACCACCATCACTGATGGGCTCGGCCTTGGCCTGCGACATGGGGGAAGCTTCTAGCAGCTTCTCAAAGAAGCCACCCCTGTGGCCCCCCAACTACCAAAACTTTTCCATGGAAACCCAATACAGGTGATCATAAAAAAGCTAACAGGAAATAAACTCTGTTTCAGACTCTAAGGTTAGTTTTCAGGTCAATCAGCTAAAGACACAAAGGAAAAAAACCCACACACTCTAGGGCTGCACTGCCCAGTTCATTCAGAGCTCAGTACCATCTTTACAGACATATTCAGGTCTCTTCATTCTTCCACTGTCCAAAGCACAGAAAACAGGTGATGCTCACCCACCACGCAATGAGGAGGAGTGGGAAGAAGTTTATTTCCTTCTCCTGCCACTGGTCACAAATGTAAAAGGCCTGTCGGTTAAAAATGGAGAAAAGGTAAACAAATCCGCTTCACACAACATGAGATAACTTCTTCTCAGTCACTGACTAGCAGAGGCAAGAGGAAAATTTGTAATTTGAATTAATTTGGTCTCAAGGGTATTCCCAGTATGGTATAACTACAGTAAAGATTCACACCATCTGACTTAGGAAGCTAGTCTTGTTTGACTCTCCCTAGAGATGTAGTGATGAGACATGAGCTCCCACAAAGGGTGATTTTGGATATTCTGCTCTAAATAGCACTCTAGAGCATCTCTGCTCACTCTCTGGCTATTATGTTAGATACCAGATGCCCTGTGTGTTGCTGTTTTCTAATGGCAGATGACAATGTAATCAGCAAGACTTTGCTTGCTATGACTCAGTGAAATGAAGCATTTCTAACACAGAGTCACATATTAATGAAACCGTTCTTCATTGCTACCTATCTGTATCAGAATTAGGTCTTTGCATAGGGGGAAATAACTTTAGAAAAGTGAAGAAATTAAAGCAGCTCCAGTTTCTCCTTACTGTCTTTAGTTGTGATACTATCACAACTACACCAATCATCCTATTTTTACCACCACTTTTATGCAGCCCTTGTGCTCTGCTTTCTCCAGTGGTGTTTAAGTCAAAGGGGTTACAGTCTTTTCTTCACTGTTGGGGAAAATACTCCATTTGATACTCCTCTTTGCCCTTTCTCTTAAGCAAAAGCAAAGCACAGCAAAACAAACAGCTCTGAAAATCTCCTAGCAGATGGTCACTGCAGTCCTTACATTTTTTGAGTGAGGGAGCTTTTTTGTTGCGTCGGGGAGGTGGGGACTTAGGCAATATGAAGAATAGGTCGACCAACACTGAGAAGGACAATAGCATTATCCTTTCATTTGGGATTCAGAGAGGGAAAGGGGATCAGCAGTGAGAGTTAAGAGAGTGGTGCTCCAGTGTACCTGTGTGTACCCAGAGCATGTGTTCAAAGCAGGCTCTGGCTGCACACGCGTGTACAGGTCAGAATAAGTAATGCCTTGGCTGTGCTTTAACAACACGGGAAAGAGATAGGAATCCTGTTGGGAATGGAGACTGAAAG
>NW_009215932.1:0-6869 GCF_000690835.1 Fulmarus glacialis | reverse complement strand
CCTGCTGACTTTCTTTTATTATTTTCTTTCAGGACCACCATGACCCCAATTGTGTGTGAAGTTCATAATAATGCTTCAGTTTCGCTGCATGTTCCTGGAGGGAAATAGAATTTCCTGCCTGTTGCAGAGGACGCTCAGTGAATGCAATTGTACTTTCTCTGTCAGTTTTGCTGCCTATTTTCAGCCTTCTTTGCACTTCCAGCATTCAAAAAGACCCATAAGTTTTAACACACATGGAGAAGACATGTTTATTTAAATCCTGATTTTATATGATTATTGAGTTAATAAATAACTAGTGGGAAAGCAAAAGTAATTCTGTCTTCTAGTTTTAAAGAATTTTCTTGCTCCTTTATCATATATGAAATGCTACTGCATTTATTAATGCATTCTATTGATCATTAAGACCAAGAAATAAACCAAACTCATATAGTCTCACTAAATAACATCTCATATTGCTACTTCTGTAAATAGCTAGGCTAGATGGACCGCTGATTTCACCAAGAGGGAGATTTCTTATGTTCTTAAATCCTTTGGACTTTTATTGACTCCAAGGGAAAACTGTTGGGAGTTATAGTCAAAAATCTGCATAAAGGTTTTACTTGCATGTTACAAGGTTTATGAATTCAACAAAATTTAGAGAAGGCAATATATATATCTATATTCACCTACAAACTACTGACATGCTAATTACATGCCTTTTTATATGAAGTATCCCTAAAACAAGAGAAAACAATAGAAACATTTATCCTGAAAACATAAATAAGTTTACCTCAAACTCCAAAAAATAATATGACCGAACTACCTGGAAAAGAGTTTTTCTGAAACACAACTATAGGTTCATATGACAAGTTTGACTGGGACCCAGGTGATTTCTTGTACCCCTCAGTTTCTCCATACTTTATGAAGTTACTGCTACCCTGTTATTCCAGCAAATGGGATGCCCAAAGTTGGGCATTTTCATTGTGAGATATCTCACTTGGAAGTTTTTTCCTGCTCCTTTGAATGAATTGTTGCAGAATTGGGCTATTAACACAGTGCTCATATTTATGTAATGTAATGTGTATTACTATAATGACTATAATGAACACCCTACTAAACCTAAATGAATAACTGCCTTTGATGCAACTTAACGGTCATTTTGCTTTATCACAATTTGGAGAGGATCCTATTTGGTGTTGTTGATTGTGACCATCAACAAGAGTCGAACACTAGGAACATTTGGAAATCTGTGTGTACAAACTGTGTGACCATCTGCTTGCTTAACTGATATGAGAAGACACTAATTATATGAGAAAAGAGCCAGTTTGCTGCCTGAGAAATCATGAAAATGTGTGCACATCATAGATACACAAATGAAAGCTCGTATTTTGGAAAACCATTTTAGGCAGCATGTGTTTGAAGTGGTAGATATGCCCCGGGTCCACTGCAAACATAAGGGGTTATTCACCAGACTTGCTTCTTATATTGTGTGGAGTTCAAAAATACTCAGCTATATTTTTTCAGCTACACTTTTCTTTATATAAGGCTCTCTTCCTCTTCCTCCACTTTCTAGTCTGTTCCCTCGCCACACAAGCCAGCAGCACAAATAATAATTTTGCTTTTCTTGATGTTTTGGTTCTTGACTTTCATTTACTGTAAATCCTCCTCAAATCATAGAGAGAAGCACTCGTTGCTCCATCTACCTTAGAGGACAATGTTATATTCATGTCCAAGCAGAGAAAGAAGGTATCTCGGATCCTCCTCAGCCAGATATGTTTACATATATTTAATAAGCTTCCACAAATAATTATTCTCCAATATTCACTACCTCCTCTTAAACTCATGGAGGGGTGGGACTTACACATATCCCTAGATCTTTAAAGATTTTCTGATTCAAAAGCTGTAAGAAGTTATTTCTGATAAGAAGATAATTAGCAAAGATGTGATACTACATATAATCTTTAAGTTACGGATTTCTTTGAGATTGGCAAACTCAACAGTGCATGTTTACTAGGTTGTATTGTAACTATGCCAAAAACATCAACAGTTTCTCTTCCTTCTCAGACAAGAGACACAAGCACCCAACAAACTGCTGGCAAGATTTTGAGACTTCATGTTTTATTCTTTGAATAGTGTTGAAGACATATTATTCCATTCAAAAGAATGTGAGATTTACGAACTGCTGTATTAGGCAGTGTTTGTGGGGTTTTTTTGTGATTTTCAGACATGATCATCTTTGTGCTAGTTGAAGGATTACCTTATAAGAGTAGCATAAGTTTCTGAAGAAAGAACTGTTTATAGTGACTTTTAGGACTTATTTCTAGCAATCAGTCATTGTAATGGATACATTATCAACCATTTTAAACATCCAATGCATTTGAGATACAAGATCCTCTCTGTTCTGCGTGAATTATACTCCAGCCTCAAAGGACAATACTGGAGCACAGACGGACACCTAGAAATCCTTATTCCTGCAGAACACAGAGTGAGACTTCGGACTTTGTGTGAGTATGTGTGTGTCTATACAGCATACAGTTTTATTAGAGTTAAGCCTCAGCAAAAGAGGAACCAAGAGGCTGTGGCTGGGCCAAAGTTATAGGCTCTACAACACTATACTACACTGAGCTTCTAAGCAAAGTGGTCATCTTAATTATTTTGCAAATTGTGGTGCACACATTCTCTCCTGTAATCCAATGCAGAAATGCACTTCTGCTTGGAAAATCATCAGTAACATCCCTGACAAAGGATTGCTTCCATGTTTGGAAGATGTTCTAGCTTTTGTAACTCTGTTAGTGAAAAGCAAATAGGCAAAGCTGAGACAGTGTCAGGAACAAACTGATAACATCATGTTGGTCTGATCTACCTACTGGGTGTTTTATTAGGAAATCCACATCTGCTGGATGCAGACAGAAAACAATGGAATTGCAAACATGATCTAAAACAACAATGGAGATGTTTACTGATCTGTGGCTCCGATGAAGATTGAGAAGCAAAGAATGGTGAGACTATTATCATGCAGTGATGTGGCCAGCAGGGGTGGTTGCACAAGCCACCTCCCCAAAATAAACCTCGTGCCATTTCTTCATTTCACAGTCACATCCATGAAAACGGTTCTGCCAGAACAGGGTGCTGCTATTAGAAATCTGACTAGTTCTGCCTCCTACAGTTTGCAGCATTTGTTGATCAGCCAACATGTTCTTGCAGAGGAGTTTGTCAGACAGTTATGGAGCAGACTGCACTTGATGGTGAGAATTGATAGCGTACTAAGAGTAGGCTATACGTGAAAAGGTTTCATGAATTATGCAAGGCCTATCATGGTACATATGTGCCCATGATCTCTCCTTTAATGGTGTTGATGAGGAAAATGCCAATGAGAGCGGATATCTGTTGACTGCCATGATCAACTGTGAGCAGGATGTGAGAAGCCAGAGAGTTCCCAAAACTTGGCTGATCTGCCTGTGCCCTGGCTGATGAAGTATGGTCCTGATGTGGGAGCACCTGGCAGAAGGAGGTTTAATTGCACACTAAGCTGCAATTAATTGCAGGATGGTTGTAAAATGTGCATTTGGGCAATTACAGGCAACTTGAGGCTGCTTACACAACCGACTGAATGCAAAAGGGTAGAATTGCCATGTGTTGCAGGGGAGTCCTTTGCACCGCATAACATTTGCAAGGAAGAGGCGGTGACCATTTCCCAGGTGTGGGTTGATGCCAGTGTTCATTTACACAGAAGGAAAAGGCAGCCAGAAAATGCACCTGTGACAACAGGGTCTGACTCCAAGAAAGCAAAAGAAATAATGTGATGCCGTATGTGCCTACACGCTTGTTTTACAGAGGAAATTATCATAACAATGTAAAATGTTGGCCAGGGAGGAGCTGTCATAATGGATAATGCAACTTCAACAATGTATCTCTGATTTGACAGATTGCTTTTGCTTTTGGGGGTTCTTCTTTTGTTGTTTGTTTGTTTTTTTTTAATATACATATATATTTCTTTTTTTTTGTTTTGTTCTGTTTTGTTTTTAATAGGGCTGAAGTAGTCAAATGTACGTGAGAATTTATTAAAGGCAGAATTTTGTTTTAATTAATGCTTCCTTAGGCTTTCTGAGTTATAAAATGCAACAGTACAGCCAACAGTTTACATTTACATAAAGAGCAAACCATCACACAGAAATAAAAGCAAGAAAAACACTTCTCATCTGAATACCTTCCTATTCCATGCTGCAAAATAAAACTAAATAAATGCATAAAATAAAACAGGATAGGAAGTGCAGAAAAAGCTTTCAACCAGCTGAGCAACGAAGGGCAGCAACAGATTGGGAGGAGGGTATATAATTTGCAAAACTGGTGTATTAAAATTATTACGTGTCTTGACTAAATACGAATCCTGCAAGAGCTCTCTCCATGCTTTTGTTACATGCAATGCCTGTGGGTTTAGATACACTCTTCCTCTCTTTTTGCTGCACTTTTCATACCTGAAGGAGTACCTGTGGTTTATGTTCAGTGAGGAGCTGAGCTGACCTTGCCCGCGAAGTCTGCGGGGCAGAGGGGAGGCTGCAAACGCAGGTTTTGCATGTCAGGTAGCTGCTCCATCACCTCTCTGTGCTGAATTTGTTGTTTACGTTGCAGCTTTCTGTCACGCTCTCTCATGGCAAAAATGTGCTAATAATAGCTCACCTTTTTCATCCACCTGATGTTCTCCAGAAACTTGTTTGTTTTGCTGGGAAACTCCCTCTAACGTTGCAGCAGTTGCTTTCTGGCTGTTTTTCTTTCATCCTGATGATTCCCACATCTCTTGCTGGCAGCCTGATAGGGCTCCCCCCTGGGCAAGAGGTCCCTGAAAGCAAAGAGATGGTGTTTATTTTTCTGTCTATAAAGAGGAAAAAAATTTCTCATACACCTGAAGCATCTTATATCCCTCCTGAAGCATCCCCAGAGAATGCTTCCTTTTTAGCTTTGGTGCAAGAAGAGACATTTTTGGGGAAAAAAAAAGGTTACTTCTTTACCCACATTTGCATACACATTTGTACCATCATACCTTTAGAAACAATCTGTGCTCTGTGGGTTTCCAGAAACACGTCAAAATAAACTGGTTTTTTTCATTATGAGAAAGCCATATGGATTGCACAGTGACATCAGAAAAACGTTTTGATTGCACGCTGTGGTATCTCCCACTAGAAATAAATAAAAAATGAAGATTTGGTTTTTGGTCCTTCCATAGCTTCCCCCTAACCTATGAGCCTGCTTTTTCTTGCTGTGAAAGCAAGGTAACAGAGGAAGAAAGCACACATTTCCTTTCCCCCTTCCAGGGCAGCATCACAGAGTACTTTACAGGTCTCATTATTTTAAAAGAGCCTCTTTCACCGTGAGTAGAAAAAAATCTCGTATCCTATTTCATGCTTTTAAGACTTTTTACAAGTCATTGGGTTAGCCCAAAAATTCACGCCGAGGCCTGATAACAAACACTGGAAATCATAGCTTACAAATAAGTAATTTGACCACTTGACCATAAAAGTAGTTATATTCAAGCAGTCAAAGAAAATGAACTTTTTCCTGAATAAGGCCCTCTTATGAAAGCTTTGCTCTTGATACAAATATTCACTCTTGCCTCCTTACGGAGGCATTTGTTGGAGCTCTCAGTAAGAGCTTTTATCTTACAGAGGAATTGCAACTACATTCCCAGTCCTGTGATCAGCATTTCATATTGCTTAGATAGAGTGGATTATTGCCCGCTTTTCTTTACTAGCTTTTCTGAATTACACTTTACTACATTTTCTCAAATGGTGACAGCAAGTGCCACAGGAGTACTAGATGGTGGACATCAATTTCTAGCACACCAGCAGGTTCGCATAAACTGTTTTCTTGTTACTGAGGAGATAGTCTGAGACAAAGAAATCCTTAGTTCAGGACTACAGACCTGTCTGTGCCTGCCTGGACAATATTTAAATACCCTCAGACTGGATTTTGGTACATACAGGGAGGAGGATTTAGACGCATAAAATCTAAGTTATTTGGTCTTTCTGAATGAGGAGCATTTAGCTAAAAATTGCTACAGAATAAAAACATAAAGGACTTCATTAAATACATCTTTTAGAGGTGTCTCTTTTTTTTTTTTTTTTTGTATCAAACAATTACATTAAGTATTATACCTTGATTTAAAAGACGTGTATTCCTCACTGGCAGTATTCTGATGTGATTATCTGAGTCATGCAACATTTAGCACATTTTTACTAACTTAGTTCATTTCTGTCCTTTATCTCCTGGAATTTATTCCAGGTGTACAAGTAGAATGAACATTTTTCCCCACCAGAGTGTTTACTGAACTATATCATGAACAGCTACACATACTGTAGCTGTGAATGAATGAATTTTATTTTTCCATCCTCTCTTCTGTACTATTTTTGACAAGCAATTCATTATTTGATCTCGAACTTAGCCCCTGAATCTGCTATTTTGGTAGAATATCTGTCTGCTTTTAAAGCAGGGAAAATAATTATCACAAGTAACTTTGACATGTCCTACTATTTGCACATTATTTGCAGATATGGAGATAATATAGGTTCTATTTTCAGAAACAAACAAAAAAAATTTTCACCTCTAGTGGCCAGGCAGTTAAGAAAATGTACAATCTGACTTGCCTTATGTAGTAAGGACAAATTCATTTTCTAGTTTACATATGTACAAGCAAGGCACTTTTTCCATACAGAAAAAGCACCTGATATTTATACTGGAGGTTTCCCTGCTTGGAGCAATTTGAATAGTACTTTTTTGGACGAAACCGACTTTTACAAATATACCATGTAAAAGAAATAAAGGCCATCCCAGAGAAGGCATCTTGTAAGGACACAGGAAGGATTGATTTTCCTGGTTAACTGGGGAGGTCCCGGACG
>NW_009215931.1:0-6229 GCF_000690835.1 Fulmarus glacialis | reverse complement strand
GGGTGGGGAGGCAGCCTCAGGCCTGGCTGTCCTGGCCAGGCTCTGACCGTCCTCCTCGGCCCGCTGGGTTTCCATGCTGTGGTGTGTGGAGGACCCTCTCCTGCAGTACCTATCTCTGCAGCGTGGCGAGCAGCCCTGTTTCCCAGGCCTGAGGAAACATCTTAGCTTTTGCTCCTTTCTCAGACCTCTCTGGGACCCTGAAGCTTTTCTTGGCTCAGGTCCATTGCAGCTATCAGGTGAAAGACCACCTCAGTGGTCTCAGTCACAGTGTGCTGGCCCAGGGATGTAGGCCCGCCCCTGTGTGCAGCTTTGGCACCTGTGGTACCACCAGGCTTTGAACCCTGGACTGCAGCGGCTCCTGTGGGGCCTCCTGTCCCTGCGAGGTCACCTTGCCCCCTCACCCTTTTCTTTGCCTCCTGGCTCCTTCCTGTCCTTCAGCAGCCTCCATAGAGCTGTTAGCATGGGCGCATGGCAGACACGCTTATAGGAGTGCCTCCACTGAGTGTTCATTCATGGCGGGAAGGAAAATGTGTATTTAAGTATATCAGATTACTGGACTTGTTTCAGCTGTGCTTTTCTGGTTATACCTTCACTTTTTTACATTCATATGTGCTGCTCTTCAAAACCTTGACTCTTCTGGTTACAGCAAGGTTGTTTTTTCATCAGACAACAAGGAGCAAGTTTGTCAGAGTACTCTGATTATGGGGCTTGCAAGACTGTATTTCCTCTGAGACAGTCAATTTGATTCCTTTCCTAGGACAGTAGGAACGCTGACAAAGATTTTCCACCTGATGTTTCCTTTGATGCCCTGATTTTGATCCTTTAACCTTCATACCTCTTCCTGTTCCCTTCTCCCCCAGTATTTTTTATTCCATTGGGAAATGGTGAGAGCTGTTGTACAAATGGTAAACATTCTCAAATAAAAATATTAGAAAGGCAGATTAATTTATTTGACTGATATTTTGGGGGGTATTTTAAAGGTATTTTAATTCCTCTCTAAAGTATCCTGATAAAACTTACCTTAATTTAGTGAAAATAAATCCCACTATACTGAAGACATAGTATTCTGTGTCTCCATTCAGCAGCCCACTTAAATATTTGAGAAGACTCAAGTAGAGAAAGTCCTGCTCAGTTCCAGAGGAAAATTAGTTCCAAAAAGGACTTCAGTGCTAATGATGACAAATATATTTCATGGAGAGTTGCATTTTGCAGGAATATCTTATCTAAGGTGAGCTAGATGGCACTTGGCTGGATTCAGAAGATGAGAACCACTCTCTGGATTCAGAAATGATTACTGCAAAATGTGTTGCTGATTTGGAAGCTCTGAAGTGTAGAGAAATTTACTTAACTCCTGCAAAGATACTGTTTTGGTCAAATGACATCATCTTGAACACATACACAGAACATGGTAGTCAGTTATGAATGGTAAGAAAGATTGTGAAATTTTATTTTGCAGTTCTGTCCAACAATGCTAATTCCAGTCATGTCAAGGACTCACTGCTTCAGCCTGCCCTGCCTCTTGTGGTTTTATCTCTGGACAGGCAGCTGAAGCAACTCTGCAAAACGTAATCATCTCATTTGGATCAAACCATGAAGCTTTCAAGAATAAAGGAAAATACAATTTCCCTTCCCCTTCCCCCACCAGCACTATAACACTCAATAAACATGGAAGTAATTTGCTGGCCAGAACAGAATATGGAGCACAGGTGTAACACCCTGGCATGTCAGTGTCAGAGGAGGCAATTTGCCCTGACTGAATCTCCAATGACCTGCGAAGATAGATCAAGTCCAGACATTTGAACCAAGTTTTAACTTCAAATGATGAATGCTCAGCTACCTGATAAATTCCACTTCTGAAAAATGCAGCCTTCCTAGAATGATGGAGCAGGTATATGCCTACTTTAGCAATGGCTAGATGTAGATTTATTAGTTGAGAGACCTGAGATCTTTCCTTTCTTTTTGGGCATGTTATCTTTACCTTTAGCAAGAGGTTGTTTTGGGGTACAAAATGTTTCAAATGAAAAATAAAGAGATAAGCACATAAAGGTCAGAAAGATACTGGAGGTTACGCTGTCATATACATGGAAATATAAGGGACAATGAATGAATGTAGAGGATATCAAGAGAGGGTGGATGTGATGCACCGTTACTTATTCAGTGATCATTACAAGAAAAGTAGGCAAAAGACCATGAAGTAGTCTGTAGAGTTGTTGATGTCCATCCATTATTTACTAAGAATAGACTGGATCTTGGCCTTCTTCCTGATGACAGCAAATGTCTTCTCTTAGAGAAACAGTAATGATTCCTATTGGTAAAGAAGGCACAGATTTTCTTCCTACTTTTCACTATCTCAGAAGGCCTTGATCCATGTTGCAGCTGCTATCTGAATAAATTTGGTATAATCTGAATTTTCACAGATTAAATTATGTAATGCATTATGCAAACATGAACAGACCAGAAATAATCCAAAGTGATTTAAGAGATTAGAAAAATGAGACCGTGTGAGAAAATGAGAATAGGGAAAAAAACATGTGCAAATACAGCTAAGAGAAACTATGTTAAACATTCATATCTAATGGAAGAGACAGACCACAGCAGAATCGTTCCAAAAGATGATTATATGCTCACTGCATGTAGTGCACAGTACAAATGAATACACTTGCAATCATCTCTGGCAGTAAAGCTGGCCACAGTAAATCCAGGCCTCCCACAAAGACAGAAGAAATTACATGGCATGCTCACTAAAGCTGGTGAAACAATAAAATATTGGAAGCTCTCATTGCTGGAAAGATACTGGTAATTTGGAGGGAATTTGTAGAAAACTGGCAAGAAGTGGATTGCTGGAGATAGAGACACTAGTTTAGAAAGAGGGATCAGAAGATTTAAATATGTGTAACTTGGCAGTAATGGCCATTTTCAGATATTTTAATGATGTGACTACCAAGGGAGGGAATAACCTGGAACTGCTTTCAACTTTCAGGGACAGAGTTATCATGATAAGATTAAATCCTCTGCAGCTTTTTTTCCTGAAATGGATCTCTGAGGTGTAAAAAAGCCTCTCCCACCAAAACCACCTTGAAAACTATAAACAGAAAACCACTAAGTTCTTTGGTAGCAAATATAATTGTTTGAGGGAAAATTATTTTGAAATGAAAAGGATTATCTCTTGGTTTTGGACTATTGCTCCTTTGTATTTGGTTCATAAAATGATAAAGATATGCGCCTCTTTCCAACTCTAGGTGCCTTTAAGCACTTTAAAATCACAGTAAACTTTAATAAATTGACACAGCTTGTGTTTGCTGGTCACTGCTGTCATTATTACTAGCACTGTTTCTTTTGCTGAATATTACAATAACATAATTTCTGAACTTGCACTTTAATTTTGTCCCTATCTAACACCCAGAGAAAGGTGGGTGCTTTGCAGAATGTACCAGTGGTTGAGGTTTGTCGTGCTAAAGGCTGAAGTGCTGAGCTAAGGAGCCTGTGTAAGTATAAGCAGATTTTTCTCCTGAATTGAAAAGCTCATGCTGTGTACTTCTGCTTATGTCAGCTGTGGTGCATGGAAAGGCAAAATAGACAACACTTCAGAAAAAATTTAAACTGAAATAATTTGGAGCTTCAAGGATAAAAACAATACCCTGAATTCTGCACCACGCAAGTGGTGCAGCTTGGCACTGACTGTTGTAAATGTAGTTTTTCTTAATATTCAGATTATCAGTGCTGCTCTAAATTATCTCAGGTTATAAATAGATAATTGGTAGTATCCTACCCATTGGATTAAAATAGGATAAGACATAACAAAGTCTCCAGACTCCAGAATAAAAGTTTTTATTTATTTTTCCAAGCATTAATTTCAGAAGAGCACTTCACTTCTATTGCCTACCTGGGTACCCAGGAAAAGGCATCGCTCCAACCAAGGTTATGGGTTCTGGTTCAACAAGATGCTTAAGCGGGTGCCTAATTTTAACACTACCCCTGCTGAAAAAACTCAGCCTGCTTCCCTAAAATGTAGCCATGTGCTTATTAACTTCATCAAATAAAGGGTCTAAATTGCAAATCTAATTACCCAGTAGGAGCAGCATTCCTTCAAAGCAAATGTCTTTGCTGACTTTTTGGTGTTTCTCTCACTCTACCAAAATTTTAAAAGTCCTGTTGAGACAGAATTGGAATGGCATTTGTGTGAAATGTCCTGTGGAAAAATACAGCTGTGATGTATTTGCATTTAAAGAAAAAAAACCAATATATTAATATCTTGCAGTAATTTTATCATTCCTAATAAGATGCAAAATCTTCATGAGGCTGTTTGTTACCCACTTTCTGTTTAGTGGCCTTACCCTGACATGCACATAGACCCATGGCCCTTCCTGTCTGAATCCAGCAATTTTTTGCCCTTGATATTTTCTAATACTACTCTATGCTTTGCTTTACTTTGGTCATTATTGTTCATGTCTTTGTTTAGTAATTTTACACAATATTTGAGTTTTATCTTCCTGCCTGCCCTCTCTTTCTTGCTGCTGTCTGCAAATAAGATTAGCATCCTCTGCCCAAAATTCTTCAGTTCAGTTATATAATTTGGAATCAAGAACTGACCTTTGCAAGGCCCAGCTCAACAGCTCTTCTTAGAAGTCAGTGAACTATTATTATAATTATTCTGAGTTCACAAATTTTACACTCCTATAGTTACTTTGAAAGGTTTGATTATAAACCTTTCTATAATTTCCTTTTGAGACTACCACATGAAAATGTACAAGGTGTCTTGCAGAGTAGGTGTCTGTGCTCACAGCGTTTCCCTTGTCTGTAAACTGTCAGTAAATTGATACAAGCATTGTGAAATTAAGCACTCATACCTGAAGATAGTCTAAAAATTAATAATTTTCCACTGCATTAATATGTACATGCTGCACATATATATTTAACTCAGGTTTAATGGGACACTTGAAAATCTATATTTAACAGGGAAACAGGAATATAGCACATTTACTTCAGAGAAACTTTAACTTTTGGGATTCCTTGATTGCTGAGTGCTTGATTTTAAAAGCTGTAGCTTGCATCTTTATTAGTATAATTTGACTATTATTTTAAAATAAATAATAGTGATGGATGCTTAGGAATATTTAAAACAGGGTTCTTCAGCTGTGCTATGTACAAGCTTTTTACAGCTTAGCTGGGAGCCAAGTCCTTTCTAAACATACAGTCTTCCTAGCCTTTTCTGTGGAACTGTTAAGTGGGTCAAATTTAAATTTACCTCCTGCTTCAGCAGTTTAGCTTATAAATTTCTATACCCCAGTAGCTTGACAGTGATCATCTAATAGATCACATCTGTCACTATTGGTCTGATCAATCATTCTGTATCCTAGCAGGCTCCTCCATTGACTTCAGGAACCAGATCTGCTTTAGATATGAGATTCATGGACTGATAGTTGAAATTAGGGACCTATATTATGCAGTTGAGTTGAGCCTCTCAAAATAGCCTTAAGGGGCTACATCTACAATGTAAGATAGGCACCTAAATCATTTAAGCTCCTCTGTATCACTCTGTGTTCATACCACCTGCAGTATTCTTCTACATCGTACAAGAAAATACATAATGCCCTTTTTCGATATAAAGTTACCATGAAGTTATTTGAATGATCCCCATTGTATTATAGTAAACGGACAAAACAAAAGATCACACTCATCTTTACACTGTCAGTATTTTTCTAGTGCAGAAGAGGCATTTGTTAATAGGGAATATGGAGTCTTTGACATTTTGGGTCCCAATCCTTCAGTGAAGCTAGTCATGCACCTGCTTACTTTGTGCACAAATCATTCTAATGAATTCTAAAGGACTATTCATGTGCATAAAGCTAAGCCTGTGTGTAAAAGCCTTTGCAAGACTGGGCCTAGGTTGTAAGTTTGATAATGACCTGAGGCTGATTCAACAGAGAACAAGCAGTCCTTTTTAAATGTCGAGAAGTGTAACTCCAGCTCAGCTGCACAGGTATGGGCAGTGCTAAGAAACCTTAAAGTACATGGAACTCTCAAAACTGACCAAGAAGAAATGACAATGGGGATCATAGATATTTTTTCATTTACATTTTATGATACTGCATTTTACCTAAATATTTTTAATTCTTGGCTTCAGCTTAATTACATTATGGCTGTGAATTCCATTTGAATAGCTTTATTGCAGAAGCTCAGAAGCTTTCCTGTTTTAAATTCTTTTATATAAAATATATATATATATATA
>NW_009215930.1:0-4650 GCF_000690835.1 Fulmarus glacialis | reverse complement strand
GGTAGCGCGGCGGGGGATGTTAGCGTTCGTTTCTCTCCCCCTCGGCAGCCAGATGGAGGTTTTGAGGCCCTTTGCTGGGAGCCGCCACGTTCTCTTGCTGTCTGTTGTAGGTGACTCTTGGGCCAGTTTTGCAAGAGCAAAGGTTTCCAAGGGCTGGGGTGTTTTTGTTATTGCAGGTTTATATCCTGGTGAATGTTTTGTTGTTTACCATCTCCTATCAAGGCTGGGCGCCTTCCACGTTCTCCGATTCCTAATGCGATAGCTGCAGTTAGGTAGAGAGATCTCCTGGAGTGATAAAAAGGCCTTAAAAATAACAAAAATAATCAGTGTGCTGCAAGGAACATTGCCTCAGGAAATTAAAAACTATATGGCATGGTGTGTGAGATGTATACCTGCTTGCTCTCAGCCAGCGCAAAAAGCTGTTTTACCTGCTCTGTTGTTGTCAATCGCAGCTCCTTTTCTGTCAACAAGGGTTCTCAAAAATACTTCACCCTGCCCTGCCTCTCACAGAGATAGATCAGCATCTCTCTAAAGAATGGTGCTGCAGCTGTGAGCACCATGGAGTCAGCAGCAATGAAGATGTTCTTTCTGCGAGGGCAGCATACATTCCGATAATTTGAAAGCAAAGTGGAAATTCTCCTTCTGCTGTGGATATGCTTACATTTGAGAAGCAGGGAAACTTAGCTCAGTCTGGGGAAAAATTAACCACTTTTTTGATTCCTTGGTTTGGGGTTTTTTCCTCAGCCTCATCACTTCTCCAGTTGAGTTTACTGAATGTTCTCATAGCATAGCAAGGATAGGAACAAGTGAGTGAGGAAAGAGACAGACAGATGAGTTGCCATTTAACTCATAATGGTGGAGAAATTAATGCAGAACCCGCATCTGAAGGTTCAGCTGTTGTGATGCACTGAAGTGCATAAGTCTCTGTGGGTCGAGTCTGAAGTGACTTGAACTATATCCCACAGAACATTAGTGTTACAGCAATGGTGCTGGTTTTTGCAACGGTGGTGACACATTTACCATTTCAATGTATTGCACTCAAACTTTATTGTGATAATAACAGGATATAAAGTTTTCTGGACGTGTGTTGTAACCAATTACTTAGTAGCAAATGTCACAGTTAATGTCTCTATTTCCCAGGGCGGTGACAGCCTGTCTGTGGTAACCTGTGAGTCAGATACAGAAATGGTGAGTTTTATTAATGGCGCTCTGCGGGTGAATGCTTTAAAAGGCCTCTCGGCATGTTCTTGCACACAGTTCATCCACGTGATGCCTCCTGATCGATAAGACCTCCTTCAGAGAGGAGAGCTAACAATGTTATTGCAACATAGTTTGATTCAAAAACCTCCTCTAATTCCAGATGTAATTCTGGCTTCTAAATTCTTAGCACTGGGGGCTGCAAATGATGTTTGGCTTCATTTCGCTCTTCTATCAAGTTAAGCGCCTAAGTAATCCTTTCACAGAGTTTTAATGGAATTGAATAAGTCTTTCCTTTAGCTAAATGGTTCTACAGATTGGCCTCTACTTTGTGATCATCTTGAATTTGCTGCTACTCGTATTTAATACTGATGGGGAAGGTCTTAGTGTTCTGAGCATGAACAGACTACTTTTTATCTGTAGCATAAAACTTCAGTACGCACCACCTTAATTCTGGTGATCATTGCTGTGACCAAATCTACATATACTTAATGCTACTATTTTTATTTTCCACACAAAAGATTTTGTGTTGTTAGAATAAGTGCTCTTCATACAAAATGGAGATTGAAGCCGATTTTGAGATTATATACAGAAATCTTTGAAGAGTGGAATATTTTAAATACATTAAAAATTCATATTCTCTTCCAGAAGTTAAAGAAGAAAATTCTCCACAAGCCTCCAAAGTCACCAAGTAAGTGTTCCAAATTTTTTTCTTCTGCTTCTGTTATTCCAGAACAAGATAGTTTTCTGTGGGACACAGGAACCAGAAGATTTATTTGAAACGTCTTATTATTCTCTTCAGAATTATTCACTGGTGTGTGCAGACCACATCTCTCTGAGATTTGTTCTGTAACCAGTGAAGTTAGACTTTTATAGGCTAAATATTGAAGTTTATGGGTTAGTTGTAATTCTTGATTCTCCAGCATAAACTATTTTCTTTTCATGTTGTCCCTTCTAATGGCAAGCATTCTGAATTTCTTTTTTCTCTTTATCTTTTTGGAAAAATGCTGATACTTGCTGTGTAGAAAGAATCTAGAATTACAGGCGCTACCTACCAGCAGTAGATATCTGTGTTTGTAGATTAAGCCGTTCTCTGTTTCATTTGTTGGGTTTTTTTTTCACATGACCTTAAAATTACAATGTTATTACTAGATCTGCAGATTTAGTGTGGGTTTTTGTCTGTTTTTCTGGGTTTTATATACTTTTCCATTTACCTTCCTTTTTACACTTCCAGTGAATGTTTCAAAGAAGACTTTACCTCAAAGTGTTGTTGATTGTTTTGTTTCTAATAAATTAAATAATGTTGTACTTGTAAATTTTGCTTTAGGTTGTGGAAGAGACATGTTCTTCTGGTAGATGTACATCTGTTGTTTCTTTTCCTGAAATCCCTTTGCTTGCCTAAATGATGGAATTTAAATAGCTGTTTAGTTTCAGCTATCGTGTTTGTTACATTGCTTCTTACCATACTTCTCTTGGTAATTTGAAGACTAACTAGTTAGCCCATATAGTGCACATCTATACTAATAATTTTAAGTGAAATTAGTGTCAGTATTTGAACCTGACTGCCATACCTGAAGTAGTAGTGGGAGGGGCTCCCCAGCAGCGGCGTCAGACCGATTCTGTTCTTTGATTACTGCAAGAAAATTGCTAGTGGTTTAATAGCTATACAATTACTTTTGCCATATGTATGTGTAGCATACATATTTTACTCATTGACAGGACATTTGTGCATACGTTCATTGAAAGAACAATTTAATATATGAATTTAGACATGCAAGTATCTTAAGGATGCCTATCCAAACTACATGTAAATATTTCTGCATACATTGAGTCATATTACTGTCACTATGCCTTTCTGCATTTTTTGGAATTGGATTTTTTCTCTATCGTGACTTTTTTTTTTTTTAGGTGAATGTACCATTGCTCCACATAAGCCAGTATGTAGTATGCTGTTAAATTCTACTTTTATAAGTAATAGGACTGTGTCTGGGAACCTTAAAATACAAGACAGAAAGAGTTTTTGTGACCTTGAACTTTTTAAGGCAATGCTGAGGTATTTTCTTTTCTTTTAGAGTCTCCATACAGCTCTAGCACACAACTGTATCCTAAAAAAGCTGCAGTTGGGCGATCTCTGCAGAGAACAGGCAGTGCACGTCTCGAGAGTGCAGCTGTAAAAAACTCAAGGCAGATGTGGCTGGGATCACTGAAACAAGGTATGCATATGTGGATAAAATTCAGTGTTGTGGACAGCTTAACATATAAACTCTTAAAAAATAGATTTGTATTTGATTATAGGCTACATAGGAAGTCATTTCACTATTATTTATTTGGGTGGTTGAAATTATCTGATCTTGAGGATTGGAATTTAAAGAGGGAATAATTAACAGCATCTGTAGCTTTCTCTGTTGCATTTTCTCAGAATAAATCCCCAAATTTAATTCACAATTATCCCTGATTTTTTGCATTTTGTTCCATTTTTGTTGGCAGGAATGAGCCATCCTCTGAAATCAGATGTTGGGCGAACCAACATTTCTAGTAGCACTCCAGAATATTTGAAGGAAGCTCTAGGAATGAAGAAGCCAAAACATTCTCGTTCTTCTAGTAATGGTAAACTATGTAATGGTGTGGTAGAGAAAAGTTAATGATCTTTTTTCCATGTAAAAACACACGTTGCTTAAGATCTTGGCTTTAAGAGCTATTTCAGTTTAACCTGTATTAAAATATATGTGTCAAAATATGATCCATGGGATACTTTTTGAGATTTCTAAATTGGATAAGACAGAGGTTTCCAAAATTTTTGAGCAATGAATCACTTTTAGCTTTCAGAACTTTTTGCAAATTGCCATGCATTTGCAGCTGAAAACATAGCAAATATAATATGGTTCAATGGGCCAGCTGTAGACAATTTATTGTGACTTTGCAAAACATAGTTTAGGAACCATTGATAGAAACCATCTGCTTGCCTGAAATTCTATGTGATTGACTCCTTTTACTTCTTCTCTAGAAAGTGTTTTATCGTGTGGTTGGGATATTAAAATCAATTGAGTTTTATGAGAAGAGCAAAATTTAAAACTTTCATCCTGCTTTTCTTAAAGGAGAACTGTAAACTTAAAAATTCTACTTCTATTTAAAATGACACCTATACTGTTACTGGTAATACACAGTTTCTGGCAACTTTAAAAGATGATAGACTTTTACACGTTAGGCATAAATAGAAAAATATATTCTGGACATCTTATAGAAATCTTTTGTAAGTAACTGATTTATTGGGCTGAGAAGACTGCAGTCTTCTGTGAAGTGTATATCTTTCTTGAGATGGATATTTTAATCTAGCACCAGAGAGAATTAATTAGGAGAGATTTGCTGTAAAATCTGGCAGAAGTTTCATACAGTAACATCTCCATTTCACCTCCATTTCTAAAATTAATTTCCTTGCTGATTTTTCTTCGGGGG
>NW_009215929.1:0-3152 GCF_000690835.1 Fulmarus glacialis | reverse complement strand
CGGGGCATGCAGCTAGGGGTGGTTAAGGGAGGAACAGGGCACATTGGCAATGTGGGACGCAGTGGCAAGCACAAGGCAGGCAGGCACAGCCGGGCATGCAGGCACGGGGTGTGCAGATCCAGGGACGGGCCCCCTCTCGCCGTCATGCTCTGGTCTGCTTTCTTTGATGTGCCTACCTACTAAGCCTGCGAGCATTTCTAGGACACAGAAGCTGAAATGCTGGGGTGTTGTGACACTTGCTGCTCATGTCTGCCTGGTGGTAAAGGCTGCAGGTGCTTGGCCTGGGGAGCAAAGCCCCTTCATACAGCTCTCAGCTGCCTTCAAGCCTCCACTTGAAGCTGTTGGCTAGTACCTGCAACTCCAGCATCTGCTAATAGAACAGTCAAAACACAAGCTGTGGCAATCAAATGAGAACATCAACCTGGCCAAATTTGTGTTGGCCGCTTGTGAAAGGTTTGTAGCAGCTCCTGTAAGTCTCTTGCAAAACCACAAGAAAATGTATTCTTATTACATAAATTTCTAAAGCTCCCACCATGAGCCTATTTGAATGCTCCCATAAGGTCTAGGCACATGTATTTACATACTTGGATTATCCCCGGAAAATGCACACCTCATTGAAGAGCCAAATAAATCATATGGGAATCCTAAATAAAACTATATGTTGATGAAGCAGCATGTGCACGGACTAAAGACTGCCACATTTCTCTTCGTCTTTTATGGATTATGTCAGCCATTGTCGAGAAAGTCTTTGCCCTGTGCAGAGAAGGCATGTTGGGTTTAAGGCTCAGTCCTGCAGGTGAAATCATAACAGCTCTTTTACGCTGAGATTTATAACCTACTTCATCTGATAACTCTCTACAACCTGTTATTTATACAACAAACAGAAGTGCTATGGTTAACATTTTTGAAATGCTCTTTCAAGTACAGCTACATAAAGCACAGTAGCTTAAATTGAAAAGTGCTTGCTTATTCAAGTACACCCAGGAATAGTCTATGAATATGCATGACAGATGAACTGGAATTTTTGTTTTCTTTTTAAAGACATACAGTTGGGCAAAGATGTAAACATTCTGCAGTTCTTGTTTTTATTAGCATGTAATTATAGAGGTTAAGGCTCCTGTATGCATGGAGTAGTGTGGTCTAAAATATGTCATAAATGCTGTATGATCCAAGAAACGCAATTTGGTTGAACAAAACATGACATCCAATTTGTCAGGAATGAGCTGTTTACAAGTTTCATGTTGCAAACTACGCTTATCTTTTAAGAAATGAGGAGGACATTTCCTGGCATTTACAACTGTCTGAAGAGCCTGAGGGTTCAAGGTAAAACCAAGCTATATATTAATTGTCAGAAAATGTTTTACTGATAATTGTTACTATTTACGTTATGAATTCTGTGTTATTAGCATATAAAACGTAAGATTTCTCTATTCTCACGCTGACTTTCTAGCTACAGGTGATTTTACACTCTTTTGATATTGGAAGTGTACCATTGTTGTCTAACAGCGATGTAACAAAAAAAAGTGTTTTTTTCACAGTCGTGGCTAGAAGAACAGTAGAGTTATACATTAATGATTGGGGGGGGGGGAGTGGAAGAGCCTTCTGAAAGTGACTTCCCAATTAAATGGATATGAAGACATTTGACAATACGATTTTTAACCAGAGAAGAACTTAGCAGAACTTACAGAAATATGCTTCGTATTCTTTTGTGAGACCCTCAACAATATTGCGAGGCACAAGACACCACATCTACACTGTCCTAAGCCCAAGGATCTGAGAAGACTTAGGAAGATTTAAGATCTTTTAAGATCTAAGAAAAGATCAAGGCTTCATGTGTAGGGAGGGAATGTGCGTAAGGAGATTTCCTAAGGAATGACTCTCCTTGTTCAGAAAAAGAGATGGGTTAACAACTTTGAAGTCATTTTTAGCATTAGCCAGAAGGCGGCAAATAATATGCTTAGCAAGGATATGCTTTTCTCCATATTTAGAATGCGGGCAGAAAATCTACCTTTTTCCTCCCAACAACATTGCCTTGGTATTACAAGATAGGATTGTTCTGTGTCTCTTTCTGTTTCCTATATAACTTCTTTATTTCCTGCAGAAACGGCAATGCATTTTTAAACACAGACTTGCAGCTCTAAATTCAGGTAGAGCCTCTGAGCAGGCACAATACATGGTTAAATTAAACATCTGAGGCTTTAGGGATTTTCCTACATCATTCTCAGAATTACACAGCATGTTTGGCCAAAATGCTCTTCTGTGCTACAATAGTGATGTTCCACCGCTCTCAGTATTTCTGCAGGATTAATTCCAGGTTTTCCAGCGGCTCAGAAGCTACGAAGGGGGCCACATTTCCATTTAGATATTCACAGTTTCCACTTAGGTGCTTGCATAAATAGAACATGCATCAGTGAGCAGCAGCTTGTGTTGTAAGTACACAATCCTTTCATAAATGTAGAAAGTTGCTGTGATACTTTGGTCCTGCTTAGATGGTTGGGGGGTTCTGAAGGTGGGAACCTTCAGGTGTCTCACAGGGTAGGTAGGCCCTTTATTCATGTATGTCACCTGCTGCTCAGTGTAGGCAGTGAAGAGCCCCAGCACTTTTCAAAGAGTACAGAAAACATGTGGTCAGTTTTCCCTTCTTTTCCTCCACTGCTTGACACTGATACAATGATTTTCAGCTTGTTTCACAGTCTCCATTCCATAGGTAGAGTTAGCTCAGGTACAGGGTGGATGAAGTACATCATATGAGTAAGTATCTTCAGATTCCTTTTCTTCTGCATTTTTAACTACACATCATTCAAAATCAGTAATAAGTAGCAAACATGATTTTTCTATATAGTTAATATCTGGCATGACTTTGACTTGAACCTTAGAAGTTCAATAAATGATAACCAGTGGTGGAAGTATTTTATGCAGAAAACAGCAATGTTTGAAATATTAAATTTGTTAGTGAGCTAAAATTCTCATTCTTGAAAAGTTAATCATTTTCCTTAGAACATGCAGTTTTGATAGTGTAGGTCCATCCCAGACAGTGAAGCTGAAGGGGATTCAACCTCTATAAATATGCCTTACTACTGATAAGAACAGTGAAGCAGAACATCTACAACTCCACTCCCCTGCCACCTCCTCTCCTCTCCTCTCCTCTCCTC
>NW_009215928.1:0-7380 GCF_000690835.1 Fulmarus glacialis | reverse complement strand
ACGGAGGCACTGGCAGAGCTCAAGCTCAGACAGGGGAGGCAACAGGCACTTGGCTCCGAGGCAGGCGCTGAAACCAGCTCAGCCCAGCTCTGGTCAAGGTGAGCCCAGGCCAGCCCTGAGACCCGTGCTTTCACGTCAGAGTAGAGTCCAAGACTTTTCGCTAGGAACAGCAAAAATCATATTTACAGGCTCTGCTGTATCAATATAATCGCTGAAATGTTGTGTTGATCTATTCTTATTCCTTCAGTATGCTGCATAAATATGTGATAACAGTATGTCAGATTTTGACATTGAACCGCAGAGTATCCACAATACTATGACAGTCACGTTATTACAAGAGAAATTTTGGTCTTTCTGTTCTTGTGCTTTCTTCACTTACAAAACATTTTTGTTTCCCTCCTGTTAGGATAACCACTGGCCTCTAGGGATCTCTTTAGGTTAAAGCTTTTCAATGTTCTGAAGATTTATTTTTTTCTGCCAGAGAAAGTCTGAAAGAGGCTAGAAAGAATCATGAAACAATAATTGGTTCATGTAACAAGTTCACATGCACAAATAACTAAATGTCATATTTTGACAAATTCAAATTATCTGACTTCCTAAACATAATTTTAAACAGTTCATTTTTTATCTCTTTTGACTTCAGTTCATTGGGTAATAGAAACCTGTTAAGAAGATGACATCTTAAAAGGTCATCTTTCTGTTAAGCGATTCTATAAGCGACTACTTGAATACTGTGAAAGATGTTCTAATAAGCTAAATTTTGATAAACAAGATGTGTCTTCAGTCTTTTCTAACTCAAATTAAAGAAATATTGTAAACACAAAACTTGTAGAATAAGTGACTTATCTTGTGAGGGAAAAAAATTCTTGTGTATATTAAATATTAATTAGTTAATGATGAATAAATTAGATTCTGTGAATTAATTTCATTTGGGCGCTGTGACTGCAATGTCTTGTTTTCTCACAGTCAGCTAATGTAACTTTTAGAAAGTCCACATCAGAATGAAACATAACCAGAGAGTAAGGCCAGGACAGTAAGTCTTACTGCTGTGGAAAGTAACACAGGCATTATTGTTCACAGTTCTAGGAGAAGCACCAGGCTTTTAAATATAATTAGAACTGATCTGCCAAATCTAAAAAAAAAACCGGTGAAGTACAAGCACAATGACCTTCATACTTGGAAAACATAAACATTTCACATTGCAAAAATATAAAGCTCTTTGAGAGACTTGTGATGTCTTTGATTTATCGTTTTACCATGACACACAGATGTGACAGTTGTTGGAGGCAAGTAAACAGCCATAAACTCTTGAGGTGTCAGTAAAACTGATAGAATTTATGAGGAGTTGCATCTTTCTTTTCTCACATCCCAACTTTGATTAAAAATTGAAGGATATTTTCAAAGCTTCTAAACAAATCTCTCAGAACAAAATTTACAAAAGAACTCTAATTTCAAATCAATGTTTTTTTCTTTTATGGCTAGTTAACTTTGAATTTATCTGACTAAATATTACTTTGATTTCCAGTATTGAGAATTTATATCTTTAGAAATATTAAAATCAGAATGATTTCTTAATTCCAATAAATTATGAGTTTTGAATTTACTTGAAGGTAATGTTGCAATTTTGAAGTTGTACTCACTCTAGTCTGTGGTACATTTCACTTCACAAGTTTTAAGCAGACATGTCAAAGAGAAAAGCAGGCATATGGAAGAGGAAAAAACATCCTCAAACCAACTATCCAACACAAAAGTAAAAGCAATGGTTTATATCCAAAGAGTTAGTAAGCATGTGGAAGGATTTCTGGCATCAAATGAGTCAATCACCTCTCAGAGGCATCAGAGACATGAAAGGCAAATACTTGAAACGTGAACTTTGGTACCAAAGGTATCCTAATATCGGAACAATACCAATCAACCAACAGAATATGGGAGCCATGAGGTATATTTTCCACTAAGGCAAATTACCATTATAGTCTTTTCTGGTGGGCAGGGGGGCAATTGTCTCACTCCATACATTTTTTTTTTTCAAGTTCAGTTTCAAGATTAGTCTTTGCTAATAATACGCTAGAAGGCCTACTTCTCAAGCTATCAGAAATTGGAAGTCTGGAAGAACAAGCTAAGCATAGATCTGGAGATGAAAACCCATTGAGGTCCAGCCCTGATTTTGTCTTAAGGTGGATTCTCACCTTGTGAAATTTATCATTGCCATATTCCACTGGCATTTCTGAAAGTATTCTGATTTATGTCTGCAAAAGATATGACCTAACATTAGCCAAAACTTCTTGTGTGTAATTACAGTTATTGTTCATGATACAGAGAAATGACATTTTAGCAATGGTTAGAAATGCTTTTCCTAATAGCTTTTACATTTTCTTTCTTCCTCTTTCTATTCAATGTCACATTTTCAGCTAAAAACATCACATAAAGGGCCAGATGTGTCTGCCTTTATATAGACAAATATTGTGGCATGGCACACAACCATAGCGTGACTAAAGTTTTCAGGATACAGAATGTTAAGAAAAGCTACCAGCAACTTGTGTTGCTCCACACTGTGTATTTGTAGCATAAAGTGCAGTTCTGGTCCAACCCCTGACATGTGCCAGTATGGCTGTTCTGGGAGAATGCCAGATATGATTTTAAAATTTGACAGTTTCCGTGACCAGTGTACTCTATATCCTAACATCTTTGCAAAGACAGCTCTGTCCATTTGTACTGCTTATGTTTAGAAGATATTCCTCCTTCATTCTGTCAATTCTCTCGTGGCTTGTGGAAACACAAAATGACCCAAGGAATATAAAACTAGAGAGGTACCCTGGGAAAGCATATGATTACTTTTAATTCAGATGTAATTAAAAAAAAATAATTATTGTGGATACTCATGATTATCATAATTCATTAATAAACAGAATTATAAGGAGATTAGTGTTCTAATTATTAAAATCAATCAGAACTGTTGTGTAGCTTGTATTGCTTGTAACCTGTGTAACTATTTATTTAATTCAGTAGCTTCCTTATTGCTTAAAGAGAAGGATATAATTAATGAACAAAATCTATAGTTACTGGCAGCTAAGAGTTTTAGCTAGGTACCTTGTCAACCACCAGATGTTTTTAGAAATTAAATGCAGCATCAGATAAGAAGGAAAGTTTACATAGTCCCTTCCATCTTCATATGAGAGTACATTTCAGTGCTACATAAAAGTTTGCCTTCTATCTATATTAATTTTACAAAGAAATATTCCCTCTTTTTCATCACTTTCTGTTTTCAGCAAAAAAACTAGGACTGAAGTCATATGACATAGTTTTAACCACCTAAAGGTTAGGTTTCAAATTAACTATGTTTTCTCTCACACTGACCATCACCTATAGAGGCAATTCACCCCAGCTAATATGTAAATATTGTAGATAATTATTCTGTTTTCCATTTTTTAGCTCACGTCTTTTTTACATTCCACATTACTGAACTTCAAGTTGATTTTTTCCTGCATCTTCCTGAAAAGTCCCTGAAATAAGTGGTTTTAAACTAGTAATATTCTTGGTGTGCCAATCTATTTTCCACCAAATCATCCTGAAAAACTGATGTGGCCTTTCAAATTTTTTGTTTTCTCTACTTTTGTTTTTGTTAATTTTGTACTTTACAACATGAGAGTTTAAATCATGAGTTAAGAAATTGAACGCTGACACCATGTATTGTGATAATGAAGCTATGGTGAAGTATAGCAGATACCTTCTGGCACAGCAATATAAAGAAGTGTACAACACACGTACACACATGCACGAAAATATCTCACGTTAATTGAAAGTTCCTAAGTAGAGAGTTGTATATTTGAGCAAATCCAGTTATTACAAGAGTGTAATTTTTTTGGAGGATTAATTTAGGGCATTGATCATAACAAACAAACATGCCTTCTTGACTGCTGTGAAGCACTTGAACCAGAAAAAACATAAGATTTCAAAAGACTGCCTTTAATAAGTAACTACTTTCTACTCACTAATCAGAAAAGCTCTCGTTCTACACCATTGGTAGATTTAGAAGTTGTTCAGTTTAAAGTCTGTGCTTACCTCTGTCAAATACAATTCATTCCCACCTAAAAAAAAAAAAAAAAAAGCGCTTTACAAGTTTTATATTGATTGCATGCTTATTTTTTAATGTTACCAATGTCAGGACCAAAAGTAATTATTGTTCTAAATAGGCAGAGTGTAAATGTTATACATTGCTTGCATCAATAGTTGCAGAACAATACAAACATTCCCTTTTCTGTTTATCCAAGCCCTCATTCTTTGAAAAAATTTCGTCTTGGTCTGTTTTATATTTTCCAGTTGGATGAAAGGAACTGCAGGTAAGAGTCCTTCATTAGAGGCATGTCTGATTTAATTAATCTTTAATTATTGTGCAAAACAAATGAAAGGATAGCTTTGATCAGCAAATTCATTTACAACATTTATCAACTAGCTGATCTTTATCACCCGCCCAGATGACAGTAAATCAAATGCATGCCCCTTTTCAATTCATGAAGCAAATGATTAAAGTGTCCATAAGATTCCCTATCCTAACTAAATCTAATTGTGTGTGAATAATCAGTTCAGTTGTGTGATGAATGTGGCATCATAGAATCTAGTCCATAACCAAATCATATTTTAAACTATACTTGCTTTAAAAGGCACATTCTTAAACTCATGGCTTCAGATATTTCCTCTTCTTCCTCATTCACTGTTAGATAAATATATATCGTATGAATTTCAACACTTTTCCTTGCTTTCTCCTTGACCTTTCACATCAACTCTAGGGGTTGCCTTCACTTGACTTTCATAATTGTAACATATTCCAAACACAGATTTATACTTTATTAAAAAATCACCTTAAGATAAGCACAAGAAGTATTACTGTATTTTATTAGAAAGGTTTCATTAGTCCAAACCAAATTTTAATGTTTTCCATTGCATAGTTTTGATTCTTCTACTTGACTAAATATCTCCTCCACTTAACATGAAGAAAAAGAAATCATAACTGTATTTGTTTATTGCAGAATATCAAAGCTACCAAAATCACACATTCTCCTTCAGAACACATTTCTTGACCTGCATTGTTCTTAAATATTTATGAACCCATTCTTTTTTCACCTGGATTTCTAAGATCCCTTATATATGGTTTCATGAAACTTTTGTTTATGGACAACATTTCATTTAGAGGACTCAAATGAGGATTTCAAACCTTTAGGGATTTGTTCATCAGTACATAATTAAATAATGATAAACTAACATGACAAATAAGCTATTATTTTTTCTAATCTAGCCTTAATTTATATCGCAGTCTACTTCATTTTTGTTCAAGTATGCATGTATAAAATGAGACCTTTTTCCCTACTCCTCGTCTTAGAAATAGTTAAAGAGATCTCTCTGTTGAATTCATCTAAGACATTAAAGGGAGAACAAGAACTTTGTAATTAGTTATATTTAGTTAGTTAATAAAACCAAAGAACTAGCTGTCAGGGTCTTGAAATGACTGAAAAGTAAGAAACGAAAAGGAAAAAAAATCTTTTATATATTAATTCGTTCTATATACAAAGGTGGAAGAGAGAAAATGGGATTCACATAAGAAACCAGATATCAGAAATAAGAAAGCTCTATTTCCTCCCACACACACCCTTTGGAAATGCAAAATCCTGATGTACAATAGAGTCCTGGTTTTGATTTGTGTGGTTGTTGTTATTATTATTATTATTATTATTATTATTATTATTAATCCAATATGGGTCATCTGTTTGGAAGATGTCCTTAATGACAATACAGTTATTATTAACTACCACTTTCATACACAGTAATGATATGTTTGGGTGAAATGTGTACTCATCTGAAACAGATTCTGTAGCTATCAATGAAAATGCACCCATCAGACAACAGAAGGCGGATCCTATGTGAATGCACAATCCCATCAGTCAGCTGGCTTCAAGAGCTACTCTGATTTAAACTTTCTCTATATCTAGCTTAAACATATTTCAGATGACTAGATGCCATCACAGCTACTCTGCTGCATCATCAATGATAGGTCTCATATGCATATGCACAAAAGTAGAGAATGAAATAATGAAAAGTCATGCTGTGTCCCTAGGGCAAATATACTAACAAATGAAAATTTAAAGATATACTCAACTGAACTAAAGAGATGCTTCTCTAAGTCAAATTAAGGAATTTATTCCCTACAGTCTGGAACATTATTTGTTCCCTTCATTGTAATCCAGGCCTTCGTTTGTGTGTGAATGTGAATACTTCTTTAAAACTAAAGACTTACAGATTTTCATTAGTGAAGTATTTAATGGAACAGTTTGACAGGCTTTTTTTAACATCATATGAAGTAATTTCATTAAATTATTAAACAAGATGTTTAATTATGCAAACTTTCACGTTTCTAACTGAAAAGCAGATGTTTTATTGGAAAACATATTGGTTCACGAGAGCAATAGCTAGGCACATTGTCACAGATTAAGACCTAATGACAGTTTGAAGGCTAAAGGCATTTGGATACCAAAACACTTTAATAACAGATTTATGCAATTTTACAAATTACATGACTTCTCTTTTTCGTGGGAGAGATGCCATGGTCCCCGAGAGAAATAGGATGAGTCAGTGTGCTGTGCTTAGTCCTGGGCAGGGTCATGGTGTCCCCTGGGCCCTCTTCTGCTCCCTCGGTTCTCTAGAGGTTGCAGAGATGGTCTTGGCTCCTTGTACAGGGTCATGGTGTCTCCCCCTGCCCCCAGAGTCTTTCAGGTACTCTGAGTACCTCCAACGCTCTTAATTTTTGTGAATTATAGGGTTGGCTAGAGAAAACTTCGTTAGTGATTAGCCCATTCAAATTGTACTTTCATTTTCTTATTTGCTGTTGCCATTTTTGTCACTTACAATCTGTTCCAGACGCATCTGGACACATTTGCCTTCGTTAATGATCAAAATGTTGTTTGCATCATTTAAATATTTATTTTCTTGAGTACAACAAAACTATTCTTTTGTTTGGGACAGCTGGCTGATCATATTTTATCCACTTCTATGAGAGTTAAAGTTTTTACAGTCTGTACTGACTGTGTCTGACTAGTGCTAATTCCTACAAGCATTGCTGTTCCTTCCCTATGCCAGAAGGTAACAGATAGAGAGGTATCTGCTTCCAACTGCCAAGATCCTGTTCAAAAGTTTTCTGAGATATAAATGGATGAGTCACTTCTGTTTGTTGTTTTCAAACTTAATGAAACATATATATATATGTCTATTCTCAACAGAGTGAAAATGTTATTAATTTCTCTTCACTTCTCAAAATATAAATTGAGACCTTCACAAAAGATGGATGGATTTCACATGAACTGATAGGGTGTTGTGGTTTAACCTGGCAGGCAG